>NW_027038605.1:0-33727 GCF_034236695.1 Oncorhynchus nerka
TCCCTCTCCATGGTGTGCCTACACAGTACACCCCCTGCCTCCTCATGGCGCCGCTCCCTGACCTACCTCCATGGCGATCCACCACACCGCTCCTTCCCTGCAGTCCATCGTGCCTTCTGGCAGTTCCCTGCTCCTCCAGATGAGCAATTCTGGCAGCCATGACCTGTACCCTTTGTCTGCCTGGATCATTTTGGGGGCAACCAGTTAACTTTTTAAGCCTTTGTCAGAGTCTTAAAACTCATTCCACCAACATGGTAATCCATTGAAAGATGCACCAAACTGGGGGACATGAACCCACAGATACGAAGACAACCTCAGCGCAAGATGATGCTAAAGATGATGAGAGTTAGCCCCAGAGGATAACCTGACAAAAGACTGCGGATATTCACTGGCTCCTCGATCAACTACCAGAAAAACTACCATACCTCCCTCTCCACATCAACCTTTCCCTGCACTGGCCAGTCCAGCACAACCTTGGTCCAGGGCCTTTCCCTGCACTGGCCAGTGCAGCACAACCTTGGTCCATGTCCAAATCAACGTTTATTTGTCACGTGTGCCTAATACAACAGGTGTAGACTTACAGTGAAATGCTTACTTACAGGCTCTAACCAATAGTGCGGAGAAAGAAAAAAAGTGTGTGTGTGTGTGTGTGTGTGTGTGTGTGTGTAGGTAAGTAAAGAAATAAAACAACAGTAAAAAGACATTTGAAAATAAGAGTAGCAAGGCTATATACAGACACCTGTTAGTCAGGCTTATTGAGGTAGTATTTACATGTGGATATGGTTAAAGTGACTATGCATATAAGATAAAGAGAGAGTAGCAGCAGCGTAAAAGAGGGGTTGGGCGGGGGCACACAATGCAAATAGTCTGGGTAACCATTTGGTTACCTGTTCAGGAGTCTTATGGCTTGGGGGTAAAAACTGTTGAGAAGCATTTTTGTCCTAGACTTGGCACTCTGGTACCGCTTGCCATGCAGTAGTAGAGAGAACCGTCTATGGCTGGGGTCTTTGACAATTTTCAGGGCCTTCCTCTGACACCACCTGGTGTAGAGGTCCTGGATGGCAGGCCCCAGTGGTGTACTGGGCCGTACGCACTACCCTCTGAAGTTTCTTGCGGTTGGAGGCCGAGCAATTGCCGTACCAGGCAGTGATGCAACCGGTCAGGATGCTCTCGATGTTGCAGCTGTAGAACCTTTTGAGGATCTCAGGACCCATGCCAAATCTTTTTAGTTTCTGAGGGGGAAAGGCTTTGTCGTGCCCTCTTCACGACTGTCTTGGTGTGTTTGGACCATTCTAGTTTGTTGTTGATGTGGGCACCAAAAAATGTCAGTGAAGACACCTGCCAGTTGGTCAGCACATGCCCGGAGCACACGTCCTGGTAATCCATCTGGCAACGCAGCCTTGTGAATGTTGACGTGTTTAAAGGTCTTACCCACGTCGGCTACAGAGAGCGTGAACACACAGTCGTCCGGAACAGCTGATGCTCTCATGCATGCCTCAGTGTTGCTTGCCTTGAAGCGATCTTAGAAGTGATTTAGCTCATCTGGTAGGCTCGTGTCACTGGGCAGCTCGCGGCTGTGCTTCCCTTTGTAGTCTGTAATAGTTTGCAAGCCCTGCCACATCCGACGAGTGTTAGAGCCGGTGTAGTATGATTCAATCTTAGCCCTGTATTGACGCTTTGCCTGTTTGATGGTTCGTCGCAGGGCATAGCGGGATTTCTTGTAAGCTTCCGGGTTAGAGTCCTGCACCTTGAAAGCAGCAGCTCTACCCTTTAGCTTAGTGTGAATGTTGCCTGTAATCCATGGCTTCTGGTTGGGGTATGTACGTACAGTCACTGTGGGGACGATGCCCTCAATGCACTCATTGATAAAGCCAGTGACTGATGTGGTGTATTCCTCAATGTCATCGGAAGAATCCCGGAACATGTTCCAGTCTGTGATAGCAAAACAGTCCTGTAGTTTAGCATCTGCTTCATCTGACCATTTTTTTATAGACCGAGTCACTGGTGCTTCCTGCTTGAATTTTTGCTTGTAAACAGGAATCAGGAGGATCGAGTTCTGGTCGGATTTACCAAATGGAAGGCGAGGGAGAGCTCTATATGCATCTCTGTGTGTGGAGTACAGGTGATCTAGATTTCTTTTCCCTCTGGTTGCACATTTAACATGTTGATAGAGATTTGGTAGAACTGATTTAGGCTTCCCTGCATTTAAATCTCCGGCCACTAGGAGCGCCGCCTCAGGATGAGTGGTTTCCTGTTTCCTTATTTCCTACAGCTGGCTGAGTACGGTCTTAGTGCCGGCATCTGTCTGTGGTGGTAAATAAACAGCCACGAAAAGTATAGCTGAGAACTCTCTAGGCAAGTAGAGTGGCCTGCAGTTTATCACAATATACTCTACTTCAGGCGAGCAACATCTAGAGACTTCCTTAGATTTCGTGCACCAGCTGTTGTTTACAAATATGCACAGACCGCCCCCCCTCGTCTTACCGGAGTGTGCTGTTCTATCCTGCCGGTGCAGCGTGTATCCCGCTAGCTGAATATCCATGTTGTCATTCAGCCACGATTCCGTGAAACATATGATATTACAGTTTTGATGTCCCGTTGGTAGGATATTCGTGATCGTACCTCATCTAGTTTATTGTCCAATGATTGCACGTTGGCGAGTAATATTGACGTAACGGCAGCTTTCCTAGTTGCCTTCTGTGGGTCCGGCTCTTCTTCCTCTGTGTCACTTCCTTTTATGAATAATTGGGATGTCTGCCCTGTGGGGTGTTTGGAGAATATCGTGTGAGGCCTGCTTGCTGCTGCTGCTGTTGTTGTTGAAAATTGAAAAAATCTTTGTCTAATCCGAGGTGAGTGGTCGCTGTCCTGATATCTAGAAGCTCTTTTCTGCTGTAAGATACGGTTGCAGAAACAATATGTACAAAATAATTTACAAATATCGCCAAATAAAACACATACAATAGCACAATTGGTTAGGAGACCGTAAAACGGTGGCCATCTCCTCCGGCACAATTTAAAGTGCCTGGGCAAGGCCTTTCCCTGTGCTGGGTGGTCTGGCACAACCCCAGTCAATAACTGGGGGTTGACCCTACCATGGAGGGGGTTCAGCGCAACCTTGGTCCAGGACTGGGGGTTGGGGCTTCCTTTCTCTAACTTCTTGCCCCTTCCACTCTTTTCAGGTCCTCATCTGACATTCGATGTGCTTCACTCTAGTGCATGTCTGCAAGCAAAACTTCAACCAGGTCGAGTGGATGACTCGGCTCCTTCACCAAAGAGCAACTTGGCCAGTCCATCTTGGTGCCCTACTGGAGCTCTGGCACCTTGCCTGGACCAAACCCTGCATCTCCTGAAATTCCTCCCTGCACTCGACACCTCTGGTGGCTTGACTCACTACACTGAGACGGACAGAGCCTCCAGCTCCACCAGGCAGCCATCACACGGCCTTCCTCAGACGCGCTTCGCCCATCTTCGCTCTAGCAGTTGGGACCATGCTCCCACGCAGTGACTCAACTCAAACCCGAAAAGTGGTGACTTTGACTAGTGGCGACTTGTCAAAGTCTCTCTCTTGCATAATTTAACAGCAAATGTTCACTAGCTATTGCATTACCAAGCTAGCCTTGTAGCTTAAATTATTAGACCACAGCTTTAGCGCTACCAAGGGACATGGGCTTGCGGTCTAGTGACTTGATTACATCACTGCTCCCACGCCATCCTCACAGCCATTGCATGGCTTTCTCCATGTCAAGATTGGACAGAGCCTAGGCCAAGAGTCCTGCATACACCTTTTCTCTAGCAGCCGGCCCAAGCTCCCGTTTCCACTTCACACCCACCTACGCCCATGCAGAGCCAGGATTAGGCCCCTTCTCTCACTTTCTCTCCTGCAGTCGGAACTCATCTCCACTCCACAGCCATTGCCTTCCTCATACTGAGCCTTGACGCTGCACCCTCCTTTGCTGTTGAGCTCCTACTCCTTCTGGATCAGAGCTGGCAGCACATAACCTCCCACAGCCATCATTAAGCACCTCGGCCGCTGGTCATCCGAAACCCTCATACCAAACTCCATCAGCTACTATCCCTTCCAACATGCTCGTCAGATGGCGAGAAGGCAAACTCGTAAAATAATGGATTAGTGTCCAGTTTTCTGGCCCAGCTTACAGTTTTAAAGTTTCCCAGAAATGCTTATCTAGTGTTGTATGGAAGCAAATTTACATTCCTTACCTTCTATGTACTGTTTGTTGCAACGTCATTACTGGTTAGCAAGCAGCACCCTGCTTGGTATGTCGAGAGAACGAGCACGCTAGGAAAAAGTGTGTTTGGCTGTCCTCACCCCCCGTCAACATGTTGTGTAGGTCGATAAGCATTCCCCCATCTGTCTGGCGTGTGTTTGGAACATAGCAATCATCCCCTCCCCTCCCTAGCCTTTCAGTAGCCAGCGAACAGCCCTGAGGCCTCATGTATAACCATTGTTTAAATTGAACACTAAATATCTGCGTGAGCCATTTATGAAGAATGCACACCAAATATTAAGATTCATAAAATTGGTGCACGCCATACATACGCATGTTTCCTAATATGAATCAGACCTGTCACAGAACTGTAGACGCGCATTATAAGGCCGCCTGAAAAACGGCCATCATTCACTCACCTTTTTCATGGCGACAATGAAGCCCTATTTGCTGTATAGTTTAGATGTACAGTATTGGAATTAGGCCAAGACCGTATCTAAAGGAAATATCAATGGCGATCTTGATCGCATGTCTTTGGAAGTGTTGGCAGTTTTCTTTTGCAGTGACATTTGTTAAATCTGACCATTTCTGAAAGACTGTTATGGACCTGTAAACAGATCGTTTGAAAGCATTAAATCACTTTTTCCCAAACCTAAATATGCTGCACTGCCCGTGAATTCTGAAATATTGTGTACTTTTTATTGTAAAAATGAAAACTACAGTGGGTCTACTTAAGAGTGGTAGCGTACACACTTCAATGCAAAATATCAGCTGTGTTCATCTGTTAAATTCTACTGTATGTTATAAACCGCTCACTCTGTTGGATGCATAGAGCAAAATTGTGAAATTATAATAGCCTAACTAATAGTCCCAGCTAAATGTATATGGTAATTTGGTGTATGGCTACAGTACATATAAATTCAATTTGGCCAGAAAAGATGAGGAATTTATTCTGCAATGTTTATGATACACTATGTATTATGTTTATATACTGAACAAAAATATAAACGCAACATGTAAAGCGTCAGTCCCATGTTTCATGAGCTGAAATAAAAGATCCCAGGAATGTTCCATATGCACAAAAAGCTTATTTCTCTCAAATGCACAAATTTGTTTACATCCCTGTGAGCACTTCTCCTTTGCCTAGATAATCCATCCACCTGACAGGTGTAGCATTTCAAGAAGCTGATTAAATAGCATGATCATTACACAGGTGTACCTTGTGCTGGGGACAATAAAAGGCCAATCTTAAGTGTGCAATTTTGTCACACTTAACAATGCCACAGATGTCTCAAGTTTTGAGGTCACAAGCAATTGGCATGCTGACTGCAGGAATGTCCACCGGAGTTTTTGCTAGAGAATTGAATGTTAATTTGTCTACCATAAGCTGCCTCCGTTGTTTTAGAGAATTTGGCAGTATGTCCAATCGGCCTCACAAACGTAGACCACGCCAGCCCAGGACCTCCCTATCAGGCTTCTTCACCTGCGGTATCATCTGAAACCAGCCACCCCGAACAGCTGATGAAACAGAGAGTATTTCTGTCTGTAATGAAGCCCTTTTGTGGGGAAAAACTAATTCTGATTGGCAGGGCTTGGCTCCCCAGTGGCTGGGCCTGGCTCCCCAGTGGGTGTGACCCTGCCCAGTCATGTGAAATCCATAGATTAGGGCCTAATGAATTTATTTCGATTGACTGATTTCCTTAAATGAACTGTAACATAGTAAAATCGTTAAAATTGTTGCATGTTGTGTTTATATTTTTGTTCAGCATATAAATCAAATATTGTATACACTACAAATGTCACATTACAGTACTTCGACGTAGCAAACAAACGTCAATGGAAAGGTGAACCGTCTGTTCGTTAAACTGCTCTTCGGATCGGATCGCATAGAGCAAAATAGGAATCCTTGAAATAGCTTATCTTTTTACTACTGTAACATGGGTCCAATTAAATGAGAGATGAAGAATGTTAGTCTGTCCCAACGTGTTGTAGGCCTATAGGCTACCATCAGTCAGAAAAGGTGAGACATTTATTCTGCAATAAATAATAGGAAATATATGTCTATTTCTATTTATTATAGAATGCAGAGATAAATCCATTTTCGATTTTTCTCACTATGGCAAAGGATTGCATATTGTTATTATATTTAGCTAGGCCTACATGTTTTTTTGTTGTTGTTATGAATAAGAGTGACATATATTTATTCCCAATTTGTAAAAGTCTACTACTACTACTAGAATACTTTTGCCATCTTGTAATGCAAGACTTCAACCAATAGAAACTGTGCGTATGCATGGTCTAAAGTTCACGGGAGGATAAGCATATTGTCACGTCAAGTTCAGTTTTTATAAATACAAACTTTGGGGTGAAAACTGTCGCATGCATGTATGCTCCAAAACATGATGAGGCCCCTAGTGAATAGATTCGGGATGGAACTAAAAAGGGACGAAAATAGCTCTACTAACATTTACAGAACCTTCTAGAAGCCAGTGCAGTCAGGTGTGCTGACTCCCCCCCCTCTCTCTCATGCATATACACACACATTCCAAGTAATGCATAATGTGTAAAATCCTCAACGTTCAAACATTAATTACCATCATTACCAGAACCCAAGTTGCCCAAGAACCCATGTTCAAAACAACTGGGAACTGCGAAATCTCAGACTTCAACTGGGAACTCTGACAAAAATGAGTTCCGACTGGGAAAAATAGTTTGAATGGTCATGTAACTTAGAATTCCAAGTCAGGAACTCATTTTTGTCAGAGTTCCCAGTTGAAGTCTGAGATTTCGCAGTTCCCAGTTGTTTTGGCCTCTTTCTAGAGCTCCAACTTTCCAACCTGAAGATCACTGACATGATATAACCTCGAATTTTTCAGAGTTCCGAGTTGTCTTGAACGCACCAATACTATATGTCTGGAGCTGACGACTTGGACTGGTTCCCATGACTTTGACTATAGTTTATTAGGTCAGTCTCAGTAGCACCTGACAGCCAAAGAGACAAACAAACTGCCTGTGTCCGTCAGAACTCTTAACCAGTGTTTTATTTCCGGGCTCGCTCTCAGATACTTTGTCCTACTAGGCCTGGAGGATACACGGAGGATGAAACATGGAGAAGGGAGAGAATAGACAATTATTATGGGAATATTATTAATTTGCCTCATCTACCAGCGGTCGTTGAGGCTCTTACAGTCAGATGAATGGCCTGTCAGTAGTCTAACATGGGTGCTACAGCTGTGCCGGCCGAGGCTAAATCAGGAGCAATGTTGGGATCTAATCAATATCTCAGCTCGACGGACGGACGTTGTGGCTACATTCCAATTGGATAACTTGCTCCCTCTCTTCCTTTCTTCTGACCTTGTCGAATTTCCCTCCTCGCTGATCTCAGAGGGCCTGGATAGTGGCTGAGTATAGTTTGCAACCCATTGCTTTCACCTATCCGGTCTGATTTAGAGGAACACGGGTGAGTTATTCGATTATAATCCAGAGTTTGTGTCTAAATGGTTGATGGTTCCCTCAACTGCTAGCCAAGTAAGTGTCCTGCAACACCATAAAATGGGACTATGTGCCTAATGATATCTAACTAAGTTGATTTGGGCATCAGGCAGGCACACCAGAGTTGGGTTTGATGTTAGATGAGGACCCCTGAGGCAATGTTAAGCAGTACATGTGGACCCCACACACGTATAGGAACTGGTTGATAGAGGGAGGAATACAGGAGGAGGGTTACGTGGTAAACGATAGACCGCTAATTCACAATGTTCCCTTGATGTTCTTGCCTGCAACAGATCTTAATTCAATCTAACCATCTGTTATGTGCATGCTTACCGCATGAACCACAACAACACACCAACGCCTGCTTGACTTGATCTAATTAATTAGGTTGTGTTCAGGCAAAGGAGAAACCTCTCTGTATATTTATGGAAATAAGCAATAGCCCGGCCCCCGAGAGAACATTGTCGTGTGTTTAGCTCTAATCATGAATGCTGAATAGCTGAGTTGATTGAATTAGACCTTTCGTGTTCTTGCCACTTCCTGTTTTTATAATACAGACGAAACACACGCTTGTTACACTGCAACTGTGAGACTTTGGTTGACCATGCAGCTATTTGTGCGTGCTCAGACTCTCCACACCTTTGAGGTGTCTCGGCTAGAGACTGTCGCCAACATCAAGGCTTATATTGAGGCATTGGAGGGACTGTCCTGTGATGACCAGGTGGTTTTGCTGTGCGGGGTACCCCTGCAGGACGATGATGTGATCGGCCAGTCTGCACTGGAGTTCAGCACTCTTGAAGTTACAACCGACTGTTGGGAGGCAAAGTCAATGGCTCCTTGGCCAGAGTGGGGAAGGTCAGGGGACAGACCTCCAAGGTGGACAAGCAGGAGAAGAAGAAAAAGAAGACTGGCTTAAAGGAGGATGCAATAGAACAGGTACTTTGTGAATGTGGTGCCAACATGTGGCAAGAAGAAGGGACCCAACGCCAACTCATAAAACTATTTTCCCAACGCCTCTTGTCTACTGTGTTTATGACAGTGGAACACTGACTCTGTGTGAGCAATAGACTGTCTGCCATTTGTAATTATATTGGGCTGATGTTCACTGTGATGAAACACAATTAAACTTGGTGAGGAAAGAACGTGGTAATCGGCACCAATTTGATGTTTCTATTACAGTTGGTGAATTGAGCAGCTGTATGATTGGCTGTGAAGAAATGGCCTCCAGCATGAAGACAAGTAGGCCTAGTTGAAGTGCACATTTTATTTCCTGCATTAGACAGCGTTTACAAGTCGAGAGCTTGGGACTATACAAACCCTCATTGGTTTGAATGGTGTCAGCGATTTTTATCTTGTATTCTTTTTAATTTAACAACACAAATTGGGGTATTTATACTACTCTATAGGTAGAGAACATTAAACAGAACAAGGCTGTTTTATTAACTACATGTTGACTAAAATGCAGATAGAACCTTATAGTCCCAAACTCTTGAAGTCATCTGGCATTTCCAGGTCTGTCAGATGATATGAGAATAGTCTTTGGCATGTTCTCATCCAGTATGCCCAGATCACTCTGGATTTGGTGCTTGACAATACATGACTTTTCATTTTGATGTAATAATATCTTATGTTGTTCTTGTCCAGAACTGTTCTGTACTATATCATGTATTTTATGTTTTATGTGGACTGATTCCTGTTTTATGTGGACTGATTCCTGTTATATGTGGACTGATTCCTGTTTTATGTGGACTGATTCATGTTTTATGTGGACTGATTCATGTTTTATGTGGACTGTTTTATATGGGCTGACTGTTTTATCCTGTTTATGTGGACTGATTCCTGTTTTATGTGGACTGATTCCTGTTTTATGTGGGCTGATTCCTGTTTTATGTGGGTTGATTCATGTTTTATGTGGACTGATTCCTGTTTTATGTGGACTGATTCCTGTTTTATGTGGACTGATTCATGTTTTATGTGGACTGATTCATGTTTTATGTGGACTGATTCCTGTTTATGTGGACTGATTCATGTTTTATGTGGACTGATTCCTGTTTTATGTGGGCTGATTCATGTTTTATGTGGGCTGATTCCTGTTTTATGTGGGCTGATTCCTGTTTTATGTGGACTGATTCCTGTTTTATGTGGACTGATTCCTGTTTATGTGGGCTGATTCCTGTTTTATGTGGGCTGATTCCTGTTTTATGTGGGCTGATTCCTGTTTTATGTGGACTGATTCCTGTTTTATGTGGGCTGATTCCTGTTTTATGTGGACTGATTCATGTTTTATGTGGACTGATTCCTGTTTTATGTGGACTGATTCATGTTTTATGTGGACTGATTCATGTTTTATGTGGACTGATTCCTGTTTATGTGGACTGATTCCTGTTTTATGTGGACTGATTCCTGTTTTATGTGGGCTGATTCCTGTTTTATGTGGGCTGATTCATGTTTTATGTGGGCTGATTCCTGTTTTTATGTGGGCTGATTCTGTTTTATGCTGGTTTATGTGGGCTGATTCCCTGTTTTATGTGGACTGATTCCTGTTTATGTGGGCTGATTCCTGTTTTTTTATGTGGGCTGATTCCTGTTTTTTTGGGCTGATTCCTGTTTTATGTGGACTGATTCCTGTTTTATGTGGGCTGATTCCTGTTTTATGTGGACTGATTCATGTTTTATGTGGACTGATTCCTGTTTTATGTGGACTGATTCATGTTTTATGTGGACTGATTCATGTTTTATGTGGACTGATTCCTGTTTATGTGGACTGATTCCTGTTTTATGTGGACTGATTCCTGTTTTATGTGGGCTGATTCCTGTTTTATGTGGGCTGATTCATGTTTTATGTGGGCTGATTCCTGTTTTATGTGGGCTGATTCCTGTTTTATGTGGACTGATTCCTGTTTTATGTGGACTGATTCCTGTTTTATGTGGGCTGATTCATGTTTTATGTGGACTGATTCCTGTTTTATGTGGACTGATTCCTGTTTTATGTGGACTGATTCCTGTTTTATGTGGACTGATTCCTGTTTTATGTGGGCTGATTCATGTTTTATGTGGACTGATTCATGTTTTATGTGGGCTGATTCCTGTTTTATGTGGACTGATTCATGTTTTATGTGGGCTGATTCCTGTTTTATGTGGACTGATTCCTGTTTTATGTGGGCTGATTCATGTTTTATGTGGGCTGATTCCTGTTTTATGTGGGTTGATTCCTGTTTTATGTGGGCTGATTCATGTTTTATGTGGGCTGATTCATGTTTTATGTGGACTGATTCATGTTATATGTGGGCTGATTCATGTTTTATGTGGAGTGATTCCTGTTTTATGTGGGCTGATTCCTGTTTTATGTGGGCTGATTCCTATTAAGCTTCAGGGGTCTGATGAAAAGACATGATGAAAGGTCTGCCTTGTGTGTGTGTGTGTGTGTGTGTGTGTGTGTGTGTGTACGTGCACGTGTATATAACATATGTCTGCTTCCTAATGGCTAGGCCCTATACACTCTTAGAAAAAAGCTGTCCCCATAGGAGAACCCTTTTTGATTCCAGGTAAAACTCTTTTTGGTTCCAAATATAACTACCTCTGTGGAAAGGGTTCTACATGGAACCCAAAACGGTTCTACTTGGAACCAAAAGGGGTTCTTCAAAGGGTTCTCCTATGGGGAGAGCTGAAGAAACCTTTTAGGTTTGGGATAGCACTTTTTTCTAAGAGGCTACATTTAAGGCATTTAGCAGACGCTCTTATCCAGAGCGACTTACAAATTGGTGCTTTCACCTTATGACATCCAGTGGAACAGCCACTTTACAATAGTGCATCTAGGTCTTTTAAGGGGGGGTGAGAAGGATTACTTTATCCTATCCTAGGTATTCCTTAAAGAGGTGGGGTTTCAGGTGTCTCCGGAAGGTGGTGATTGACTCCGCTGTCCTGGCGTCGTGAGGGAGTTTGTTCCACCATTGGGGGCCAGAGCAGCGAACAGTTTTGACTGGGCTGAGCGGGAACTGTACTTCCTCAGTGGTAGGGAGGCGAGCAGGCCAGAGGTGGATGAACGCAGTGCCCTTGTTTGGGTGTAGGGCCTGATCAGAGCCTGGAGGTACTGAGGTGCCGTTCCCCTCACAGCTCCGTAGGCAAGCACCATGGTCTTGTAGCGGATGCGAGCTTCAACTGGAAGCCAGTGGAGAGAGCGGAGGAGCGGGGTGATGTGAGAGAACTTGGGAAGGTTGAACACCAGACGGGCTGCGGCGTTCTGGATGAGTTGTAGGGGTTTAATGGCACAGGCAGGAGCCCAGCCAACAGCGAGTTGCAGTAATCCAGACGGAGATGACAAGTGCCTGGATTAGGACCTGCGCCGCTTCCTGTGTGAGGCAGGGTCGTACTCTGCGGATGTTGTAGAGCATGAACCTGCAGGAACGGGCCACCGCCTTGATGTTATTTGAGAACGACAGGGTGTTGTCCAGGATCACGCCAAGGTTCTTAGCGCTCTGGGACGAGGACACAATGGAGTTGTCAACTGTGATGGCGAGATCATGGAACGGGCAGTCCTTCCCCGGGAGGAAGAGCAGCTCCGTCTTGCCGAGGTTCAGCTTGAGGTGATGGTCCGTCATCCACACTGATATGTCTGCCAGACATGCAGAGATGCGATTCGCCACCTGGTCGTCAGAAGGGGGAAAGGAGAAGATTAATTGTGTGTCGTCTGCATAGCAATGATAGGAGAGACCATGTGAGGTTATGACAGAGCCAAGTGACTTGGTGTATAGCGAGAATAGGAGAGGGCCTAGAACAGAGCCCTGGGGGACACCAGTGGTGAGAGCACGTGGTGAGGAGACGGATTCTCGCCACGCCACCTGGTAGGAGCGACCTGTCAGGTAGGACGCAATCCAAGCGTGGGCCGCGCCGGAGATGCCCAACTCAGAGAGGGTGGAGAGGAGGATCTGATGGTTCACAGTATCGAAGGCAGCCGATAGGTCTAGAAGGATGAGAGCAGAGGAGAGAGAGTTAGCTTTAGCAGTGCGGAGCGCCTCTGTGATACAGAGAAGAGCAGTCTCAGTTGAATGACTAGTCTTGAAACCTGACTGATTTGGATCAAGAAGGTCATTCTGAGAGAGATAGCGGGAGAGCTGGCCAAGGACGGCACGTTCAAGAGTTTTGGAGAGAAAAGAAAGAAGGGATACTGGTCTGTAGTTGTTGACATCGGAGGGATCGAGTGTAGGTTTTTCAGAAGGGGTGCAACTCTCGCTCTCTTGAAGACGGAAGGGACGTAGCCAGCGGTCAGGGATGAGTTGATGAGCGAGGTGAGGTAAGGGAGAAGGTCTCCGGAAATGGTCTGGAGAAGAGAGGAGGGGATAGGGTCAAGCGGGCAGGTTGTTGGGCAGCCGGCCGTCACAAGACGCGAGATGTCATCTGGAGAGAGAGGGGAGAAAGAGGTCAGAGCACAGGGTAGGGCAGTGTGAGCAGAACCAGCGGTGTCGTTTGACTTAGCAAACGAGGATCGGATGTCGTCGACCTTCTTTTCAAAATGGTTGACGAAGTCATCTGCAGAGAGGGAGGGGGGTGGGGAGGGGGAGGAGGATTCAAGAGGGAGGAGAAGGTGGCAAAGAGCTTCCTAGGGTTAGAGGCAGATGCTTGGAATTTAGAGTGGTAGAAAGTGGCTTTAGCAGCAGAGACAGAGGAGGAAAATGTAGAGAGGAGGGAGTGAAAGGATGCCAGGTCCACAGGGAGGCGAGTTTTCCTCCATTTCCGCTCGGCTGCGGAAATGTTCTGTTCTGTGAGCTCGCAATGAGTCGTCGAGCCACGGAGCGGGAGGGGAGGACCGAGCCGGCCTGGAGGATAGGGGACATAGAGAGTCAAAGGATGCAGAAAGGGAGGAGAGGAGGGTTGAGGAGGCAGAATCAGGAGATAGGTTGGAGAAGGTTTGAGCAGAGGGAAGAGATGATAGGATGGAAGAGGAGAGAGTAGCGGGGGAGAGAGAGCGAAGGTTGGGACGGCGCGATACCATCCGAGTTGGGGCAGTGTGGGAAGTGTTGGATGAGAGCGAGAGGGAACAGGATACAAGGTAGTGGTCGGAGACTTGGAGGGGAGTTGCAATGAGGTTAGTGGAGGAACAGCATCTAGTAAAGATGAGGTCGGCGTATTGCCTGCCTTGTGAGTAGGGGGGAAGGTGAGAGGGTGAGGTCAAAAGAGGAGAGGAGTGGAAAGAAGGAGGCAGAGAGGAATGAGTCAAAGGTAGACGTGGGGAGGTTAAAGTCGTCCAGAACTGTGAGAGGTGAGCCGTCCTCAGGAAAGGAGCTTATCAAGGCATCAAGCTCATTGATGAACTCTCCGAGGGAACCTGGAGGGCGATAAATGATAAGGATGTTAAGCTTGAAAGGGCTGGTAACTGTGACAGCATGGAATTCAAAGGAGGCGATAGACAGATGGGTAAGGGGAGAAAGAGAGAATGACCACTTGGGAGAGATGAGGATCCCGGTGCCACCACCCCGCTGACCAGAAGCTCTCGGGGTGTGCGAGAGCACGTGGGCGGACGAAGAGAGAGCAGTAGGAGTAGCGGTGTTGTCTGTGGTGATCCATGTTTCCGTCAGAGCCAAGAAGTCGAGGACTGGAGGGAGGCATAGGCTGAGATGAACTCTGCCTTGTTGGCCGCAGATCGGCAGTTCCAGAGGCTACCGGAGACCTGGAACTCCACGTGGGTCGTGCGCGCTGGGACCACCAGATTAGGGTGGCCGCGGCCATGCGGTGTGGAGCGTTTGTATGGTCTGTGCAGAGAGGAGAGAACAGGGATAGACAGACACATAGTTGACAGGCTAGAGAAGAGGCTACGCTAATGCAGAGGAGATTGGAATGACAAGTGGACTACACGTCTCGAATGTTCAGAAAGTTAAGCTTACGTAGCAAGAATCTAATTGACTAAAATGATTAAAATGATACAGTACTGCTGAGGTAGGCTAGCTGCGTTGTTGACACTACCCTAATCAAGTCGTTCCGTTGAGTGTGAAGTTTCTACAATGCTGCTTTTCGGGGCTAGCTGGCTGGCTAGCAGTGTTGGTTACGTTACGTTGCGTTAGGAGAACGACAATAGCTGGCTAGCTAACCTAGAAAATCGCTCTAGACTACACAATTATCTTTGAAACAAAGACGGCTATGTAGCTAGCTATGTAGCTAGCTACGATCAAACAAATCACACCGTTGGGACTGTAATGAAATGAAATGAAAATATGATACTACCTGTGGAGCGAAGCGGAATGCGACCGGAATACGAAAGTTCTATTCAGTAGACGTTGGCTGGCTATTGGCTAGCTAGGAGTGTCTCCTACGTTAAGGACGACAAAATAGCTGGCTAGCTAACCTCGGTAAATTAAGATAATCACTCTAAGACTACACACTCTAACTACACAATTATCTTGGATACGAAGACAGCAAAGACAACTATGTAGCTAGCTAATACTACACTAATCAAGTCGTTCAGTTGAGTGTGATAGTTACTACAGTGCTACGGTAGACGGTGAACGTGTTGGGCAGATAGGAGACGACGAAATACGATAATTACGCAATTATCTTTGATACAACGACGACTATGTAGCTAGCTAAGAAGAAATTGCTAAGATTAGACAAATCAGACCGTTGTACTATAATGAAATGTAATGAAATGTAATGAAAAAGTTATACAACCTGCAGACCGAAGCGCGGATGCGACCGGCTCGCTCCAACCCGGAAGTAGAACTGCTAGAACTGCATTGAGTATTTGTACAAAACACCCCCACAAATTCACTGGTTAAATTGCGTGGGAGCAGAGCCATTACTCATGTATTTGAACTAGCATCTAAGGCTGCATTAGCCAGTGCATGGGAGTAAACAGCTACAAACAAGTTGCTATGGCTGCTATTAAAAGATACTGATGAAGCCAATGGGACCTGTCTTCTTGGTCCATTAGCATCAATCCACTACCAAACCCCTTTCGTTACAACAACAACAGGTTGTAGCTATAAAAGGGACGATTAGTTCCATTGCTCAGCTTCATGGCAGGTACAACGGCCCAATGACTGATACACACTGCTGTTTTACCATATTAGTCTCCTGGTATATTAGTCAAAGAGGCCCTGACCTGTCTATCCAAGCCCACAGTAAAAGGTTCTAAGTAGAGAGATGCTTAAAGCCTCAGATTATTGATTCAACGGACAAAGACGTCAGTGGAACACTAAGGCAAATTACTCAATCAATTACTGAATCAATGACAGTATAAGAACTACAGTAAGTATCCCCTGCTGAACCAAGTACCCCCTGCTGAACCAAGTAGGTAAACTGGACAGATGATTAGGATATCAACATGCCGTTTGTTTTGTTCCTGGTGTAACCATGGAGAAGAGCGTTTGGTTGAGCATGTGATGAATGACATCCCTTGGTCTCCGCCCACTCACTCCCCCACATACGTTCTCTCTCACCTATGAGCAATGACCTTGGTGGAAATAAACACAGGCAACAGGAAGCAAACCTACTTCCTAGTCAACACCAGGCACCCTACAGAGCAGTGGGTTTACACTTTACTGGTAGACTGTAATGCTATATTCCGGTGGGCAAGGCTACATGCTAAATCCAATACCCAAAAAGCACATACAGGATTATAAATGGTTCAGGGCCCAAATGTGTCAAAAACAACTGGAGTCTACCTGTTTCAATGCATTGTGAGGTCTGGTGTCAGACTGACAAGGCATTGCCTCAGTGACCTGCACTCTCATCTGAAATGAATGGGATGTTACAACACTGCAGCGCCGTAGTGAACATTAGTCCTGTCCTCCTGGTTCATCCTAGAACAGATAGACAGGGCCAGACCCAAATGCCCATCTGGCATTTCCAGGTATACAGACCTCTGTGCTCCATCCTCCATGTTGGACATCTGCTACAGATGGTTGGGAACACTCATGTTGCTTCACAGTAGCCAAGTGCATTTCTCCCTGTCGGGGCTCCATCTGTTTCTGTTGGTAACGTGGAAGCGTGCCCCCATCTTTTTCTAAGTTGAATTCTGCTAGTTTCATAGGTGGTTTGGGGCCTTAGAACCCCCTTGGGTTTTGCCGTGGCGGAGATCTTTTTGGGCTATACTCGGCCTTGTCTCAGGATGGTAAGTTGGTGGTTGAAGATATCACTCTAGTGGTGTGGGGGCTGTGCTTTGGCAAAGTGGATGGGGTTATATCCTTCCTGTTTGGCCCTGTCCGGGGGTATCCTCGGATGGGGCCACAGTGTCTCCTGACCCCTCCTGTCTCAGCCTCCAGTATATATGCTGCAGTAGTTTGTGTCGGGGGGCTAGGGTCAGTTTGTTATATCTGGAGTACTTCTCCTGTCCTATTCAGTGTCCTGTGTGAATTTAAGTGTGCTCTCTCTAATTCTCTCTTTCTCTCTCTTTCTCTCTCTCGGAGGACCTGAGCCCTAGGACCATGCCTCAGGACTACCTGACACGATGACTCCTTGCTGTCCCCAGTCCACCTGGCCGTGCTGCTGCTCCAGTTTCAACTGTTCTGCCTTATTCTTATTGGACCATACTGGTCATTTATGAACATTTGAACATCTTGGCCATGTTCTGTTATAATCTCCACCCGGCACAGCCAGAAGAGGACTGGCCACCCCACATAGCCTGGTTCCTCTCTAGGTTTCTTCCTAGGTTTTGGCCTTTCTAGGGAGATTTTCCTGATGCACGAAGGGCTATATAAATAAAATAAATTTGATTTGAAAATAAATGTGATTTTAGAATGGACAACGTACTGTATTTTAAGGTGCCGTTTTCATAGAATTCCCACAAGGCACACATATGTGTATGTACACACACACACACACACACACACACACACACACACACACACACACACACACACACACACACACACACACACACACACACACACACACACACACACACACACACACACACACACACACTAATGAGGCCTGTGTTCCACATAATAGACTTTCCGCCAAATACTGAAGACATGTTTATGTACTTTTGCTCAGGGGAAACTAAAGAGATGATATATTGATTTTGAAGACCCTTTCTGAATACTAAGTGTTGTATGTTGACATTGATAAAGGGCTGCACCTTGGTGTAAAATGGCTTTAAGAATGTGTCAATTGAGACAAACTAAGTATTAGCTGTGCAGAGACGTATCATAAATCTGCAGGTTTCTAGCATAACGATATCAACAGTAGATCAGGAGTTCAAGGTGTGTTCTCAAAAATATTATCTCCATTGCAGCCGACGTGCATGATTTAAGATATGCATTTCATCTCGTTGCCCGAGCTAGATCACAGAGCAAGGTGGGATCCTTTCTCCTTACAGTAAATTCCAGCTTTGTCTGGCTCGCCTCTGAAAGATTGTGCAGTGTCACTAATTCACTCCAGAACAGCCACTCCCAATCCCACATTCACACTCATATGAGCAATAACCTTCACTGAATGGAAAACACCAAGACCGTATTCATTTAGGTAGCAGGCTAGTTGCGCAGAGCACGGAATACCACAACACCACAATGAGGACGTGAGACATTTATTTTATTAAAGTTCTGTTGCACTCAAATTATTGCCACTAGCCCTGGGTCCTAAAATAAAAAATAAAAAATGTGTCCATTGATTGTGGCAAGCAATGAGGTTTTCCATCAACATCCTTGCTTTCATGAATGTAGATGAACTTGGCAGACGACACATTGCAAAGGGTGTGCAGTGCACACAGGTAAAGGTCAGAGACCTACTTGAGTACTCTTGGAAAAAAGGGTTCCAAAAGGGTTGTTCGGCTGTCCCCATAGGAGAACCCTTTTTTGGTTCCAAGTAAAAACCCTTTTTGGTTCCAGGTAGAACTATTTTGGGTTCCATGTAGAAGCCTCTTTGTAAAGGGATCTACATGGAGCTCAAAAAGGTTCTACCTGGAACCAAAAAAGGGTTCTTCAACGGGTTCTCCTATGGGGACAGCTGAATAACATTTTCTTAGGTTCTAGATAGCACCTTTTTTTCCTAAGAGTGTAGGCAGAGAGATATGGAGGCTTATTGCACAGTTACTTACACAACTAGACCCTGAAGCAGTAGCCTGAAGCAGTACAGAGCCACTTATCACTGGGGATCTAATGATCTGTCTTTTATTGCCATCAGGTCCATATTTCAACCTGGCCATGATATCTCTCCATTTCCTTAAGACACTGGATAGTGGATAGACCCCTAGAAGAGAGCAGAGGACGGATTCCACAGGGAGAGCAGAGTCAGTATGCTATCATTATAATAGAAGCAAGCTATTTCACCTTTGTTGAACCTATTTCAGGTTTACTACGTCATTCACAACCAGTCTATCAACAGTCAACTATATAGGCCTGTACACACATGACAGATGGTAAAAGTGTCATGTTATGATGCAGGCTTTACTCTATTGTCCATCACCTAAACCAGGCCAGTAAAATAATGACAGTGAATATTCTAGATTTTCTCTGATGTCATGGTAACCCAATATCCTCCATACCTGGTACAGAACCACAAGAGACCAGAGGCGAGTTCAACAAGGCTTTTGTTTGCGCGCGAACATGTTGCCAGAGTAACAATTTCATGAACATTTTTAGAGTCAATATTCAAACTGGAAGACACTTAGCTACTCCTACTAAATATAGTAGAAAGTCTACATGGCCACTTTATTATTTTTAGCGGCAGTTTAGATTTGAAACTGACACTTACGTTCGCTGCACACTACCTTCTCTGACGGTCGCCGCTAGCACAAAACAAATGGAATATGTTAGCTAATGTTAGCCAGCTCTCGCAAACTATTTCCCTTGTTGAACGCACCTAAGCCCCCCCCTATTGGCATGGGAAATATTGACAAAGCAAGTGAAATAAATAATTAACAAAAAGTGAGAAGAAACAAATGTAACAACATCAACAACAAAACATTTGAAAGTAAAGATTGCACTCAAAAAGGTTTGAAAAAGATAAAGACATTCCAATTGTTATGTTATCAGTTACGAACAGTGTTTTAACAATGTACAAATTGTTTTAGTACGAATAGTGGGGGAAGATAAACAGATAAATATTGGTGGTATTTAAAATGTAGTTTGTGCTCCACTTCCTGCCCTTTTCTCATGGCAACACATTGCACATTGCAGTATTTCACCTAACAGATATGAGAGTTTATCAATGTTTGATTTGTTTTCAAATTCTTTGTGGGCCTGTGTGATCTGTGGAAAATATGTGTCTCTAATATGGTCATACATTTGCCAGGAGGTTAGGAAGAGCAACTCAGTTTCCACCTAATTTTGGGGACAGTGGACACATATCCTGTCTTCTCTTGAGAGCCAGGTCTGCCTATGCTGTTCTCTATCAATAGCAAGGCTATGCTCACTGAGTCTGTACATAGTCAAGGATTTTCTTAATTTTGGGTCAGTCACAGTGGTCAGGTATTCTGCCACTGTGTACTCTCTGTAGGACCAGGTAGCATTCCAATTTGGTTTACATTTACATTACATTTAAGTCATTTAGCAGACGCTCTTATCCAGAGCGACTTACAAATTGGTGCATTCACCTTATGACCTCCAGTGGAACAGTAGTGCATCTAAATCTTTTCAGGGGGAGGGGGGGTGAGAGGGATTACTTTATCCTATCCTAGGTATTCCTTAAAGAGGTGGGGTTTCAGGTGTCTCCGGAAGGTGGTGATTGACTCCGCTGTCCTGGCGTCGTGAGGGAGTTTGTTCCACCATTGGGGGGCCAGAGCAGCGAACAGTTTTGACTGGGCTGAGCGGGAACTGTACTTCCTCAGTGGTAGGGAGGCGAGCAGGCCAGAGGTGGATGAACGCAGTGCCCTTGTTTGGGTGTAGGGCCTGATCAGAGCCTGGAGGTACTGAGGTGCCGTTCCCCTCACAGCTCCGTAGGCAAGCACCATGGTCTTGTAGCGGATGCGAGCTTCAACTGGAAGCCAGTGGAGGGAGCGGAGGAGCGGGGTGACGTGAGAGAACTTGGGAAGGTTGAACACCAGACGGGCTGCGGCGTTCTGGATGAGTTGTAGGGTTTAATGGCACAGGCAGGGAGCCCAGCCAACAGCGAGTTGCAGTAATCCAGACGGGAGATGACAAGTGCCTGGATTAGGACCTGCGCCGCTTCCTGTGTGAGGCAGGGTCGTACTCTGCGGATGTTGTAGAGCATGAACCTACAGGAACGGGCCACCGCCTTGATGTTAGTTGAGAACGACAGGGTGTTGTCCAGGATCACGCCAAGGTTCTTAGCGCTCTGGGAGGAGGACACAATGGAGTTGTCAACCGTGATGGCGAGATCATGGAACGGGCAGTCCTTCCCGGGAGGAAGAGCAGTTCCGTCTTGCCGAGGTTCAGCTTGAGGTGGTGATCCGTCATCCACACGGATATGTCTGCCAGACATGCAGAGATGCGATTCGCCACCTGGTCATCAGAAGGGGGAAAGGAGAAGATTAATTGTGTGTCGTCTGCATAGCAATGATAGGAGAGACCATGTGAGGTTATGACAGAGCCAAGTGACTTGGTGTATAGCGAGAATAGGAGAGGGCCTAGAACAGAGCCCTGGGGGACACCAGTGGTGAGAGCACGTGGTGTGGAGACGGATTCTCGCCACGCCACCTGGTAGGAGCGACCTGTCAGGTAGGACGCAATCAAGCGTGGGCCGCGCCGGAGATGCCCAACTCGGAGAGGGTGGAGAGGAGGATCTGATGGTTCACAGTATCGAAGGCAGCCGATAGGTCTAGAAGGATGAGAGCAGAGGAGAGAGAGTTAGCTTTAGCAGTGCGGAGCGCCTCCGTGATACAGAGAAGAGCAGTCTCAGTTGAATGACTAGTCTTGAAACCTGACTGATTTGGATCAAGAAGGTCATTCTGAGAGAGATAGCGGGAGAGCTGGCCAAGGACGGCACGTTCAAGAGTTTTGGAGAGAAAAGAAAGAAGGGATACTGGTCTGTAGTTGTTGACATCGGAGGGATCGAGTGTAGGTTTTTTCAGAAGGGGTGCAACTCTCGCTCTCTTGAAGACGGAAGGGACGTAGCCAGCGGTCAGGGATGAGTTGATGAGCGAGGTGAGGTAGGGGAGGAGGTCTCCGGAAATGGTCTGGAGAAGAGAGGAGGGGATAGGGTCAAGCGGGCAGGTTGTAGGGCGGCCGGCCGTCACAAGACGCGAGATTTCATCTGAGAGAGAGGGGAGAAAGAGGTCAGAGCACAGGGTAGGGCAGTGTGAGCAGAACCAGCGGTGTCGTTTGACTTAGCAAACGAGGATCGGATGTCGTCGACCTTCTTTTCAAAATGGTTGACGAAGTCATCTGCAGAGAGGGAGGAGGGGGGGGGAGGGGGAGGAGGATTCAGGAGGGAGGAGAAGGTTGCAAAGAGCTTCCTAGGGTTAGAGGCAGATGCTTGGAATTTAGAGTGGTAGAAAGTGGCTTTAGCAGCAGAGAGAGAAGAGGAAAATGTAGAGAGGAGGGAGTGAAAGGATGTCAGGTCCGCAGGGAGGCGAGTTTTCCTCCATTTCCGCTCGGCTGCCCGGAGCCCTGTCCTGTTCAGAGAGGTTTGTTTTTTGGTTGATTCTTTCCAGTGTGTCAAATAGTTTTTTTTTGCCTTCTCATAATTTGGTTGGGTCTAATGGTGCTGCCGTCCTGGGGCTCTGTGGGGTCTGTTTGTGTTGTGAACAGAGCCTATTCTGTTTCTCTACATAGCCCATTCAGTTAGGAACATTATGAACCATCATGGTGAGCTGATGAACTGAATGTTAATGTGACCAGATATCAGCCAGGATTTCCCTCATCGTTCCAGTTGTTAGTTAACTAGCTAGCACATTAGAGAGAATAAAGTAGACGGCACGGGTCAAAATGTTGATTTATGACCCAATGTCCAGATGACGTGTACACGCCCAAATATGGGCATCCGGCCACAACATCCTGTTCCTGTTGTCACGTGTTAGAGGGTGTGTTATTTTATATCTATATTGCATCTATTCCTTTGAAGTTGTCATGCTGATTGATGTCTAGGGACCTGGTTGAACTGGGGGGGTCTGTGTTTGAACTTTTGAAAGAGTATGGCCCCACACCCCCTGTTTTATTGCCCTTAGGGTTGCTATCTATGAAGCAGGAATGTCCGGGGTATTGGCTGTGGCAGACACATTATAAATAAAGTCCAGAACAAGACATGCGTTGGGTAGAAAAAACAAACATTTTGGGAAATTGTTTTCTTACACGTTTATATAGAGTGTGTGCATCCTGCTCTGATAACCACTCATTCACTTTAGCATCGCTTAACCGGCTACCTGTTTCTTCGGCTATAGCTCTCTGTAAACGTTCCTTACCCCCATAAGACCCGGGGTTAGAGGGATTATAATAAATGTTTTTCAACATCTGCTCCGCCATCCTTCTTGCCTCTCTGAGGTACAATAACGTTAATGAGCCACTTTCAAATAACGACAACATTTCATTTTCATTTTTGAATTTTTATTTTCAAGAAAACATTATGTATTACGTATTTTATTTATTTTTTATTTCACCTTTATTTAACCAGGTAGGCAAGTTGAGAACAAGTTCTCATTTACAATTGCGACCTGGCCAAGATAAAGCAATAAGTCAATAATACAGTATAAACAAGTCTATATACGATGTGAGCAAATGAGGTGAGATAAGGGAGGTTAAGGCAAAAAAAAGACCATGGTGGCAAAGTAAATACAATATAGCAAGTAAAACACTGGAATGGTAGATTTGCAATGAAAGAATGTGCAAAGTAGAAATAAAAATAATGGGGTGCAAAGGATTAAAATAAATAAATTAATTAAATACAGTAGGGAAAGAGGTAGTTGTTTGGCCTAAATTATAGGTGGGCTATGTACAGGTGCAGTAATCTGTGAGCTGCTCTGACAGTTGGTGCTTAAAGCTAGTGAGGGAGATAAGTGTTTCCAGTTTCAGAGATTTTTGTAGTTCGTTCCAGTCATTGGCAGCAGAGAACTGGAAGGAGAGGCGGCCAAAGAAAGAATTGGTTTTGGGGGTGACTAGAGAGATATACCTGCTGGAGCGTGTGCTACAGGTGGGAGATGCTATGGTGACCAGCGAGCTGAGATAAGGGGAGACTTTACCTAGCAGGGTCTTGTAGATGACATGGAGCCAGTGGGTTTGGCGACGAGTATGAAGCGAGGGCCAGCCAACGAGAGCGCACAGGTCGCAATGGTGGGTAGTATATGGGGCTTTGGTGACAAAACGGAATGCACTGTGATAGACTGCATCCAATTTGTTGAGTAGGGTATTGGAGGCTATTTTGTAAATGACATCGCCAAAGTCGAGGATTGGTAGGATGGTCAGTTTTACAAGGGTATGTTTGGCAGCATGAGTGAAGGATGCTTTGTTGTGAAATAGGAAGCCAATTCTAGATTTAACTTTGGATTGGAGATGTTTGATATGGGCCTGGAAGGAGAGTTTAGAGTCTAACCAGACACCTAAGTATTTGTAGTTGTCCACGTATTCTAAGTCAGAGCCGTCCAGAGTAGTGATGTTGGACAGGCGGGCAGGTGCAGGTAGCAATCGGTTGAAGAGCATGCATTTAGTTTTACTTGTATTTAAGAGCAATTGGCGGCCACGGAAGGAGAGTTGTATGGCATTGTAGCTTGCCTGGAGGGTTGTTAACACAGTGTCCAAAGAAGGGCCAGAAGTATACAGAATGGTGTCGTCTGCGTAGAGGTGGATCAGAGACTCACCAGCAGCAAGAACGACCTCATTGATGTATACAGAGAAGAGAGTCAGTCAAAGAATTGAACACTGTTGACTGCCAGAGGTCCGGACAGTAGACCCTCCGATTTGACACACTGAACTCTATCAGAGAAGTAGTTGGTGAACCAGGCGAGGCAATCATTTGAGAAACCAAGGCTGTCGAGTCTGCCGATGAGGATGTGGTGATTGACATAGTCGAAAGCCTTGGCCAGATCAAGGAATACGGCTGCACAGTAATGTTTCTTATTGATGGCGGTTAAGATATCGTTTAGGACCTTGAGCGTGGCTGAGGTGCACCCATGACCAGCTCCGAAACCAGATTGCATAGCAGAGAAGGTATGGTGAGATTCGAAATGGTCGGTAATCTGTTTGTTGACTTGGCTTTCGAAGACCTTAGAAAGGCATGGTAGGATAGATATAGGTCTGTAGCAGTTTGGGTCAAGAGTGTCCCCCCCTTTGAAGAGGGGGATGACCGCAGCTGCTTTCCAATCTTTGGGAATCTCAGACGACACGAAAGAGACGTTGAACAGGCTAGTAATAAGGGTTGCAACAATTTCGGCAGATAATTTTAGAAAGAAAGGGTCCAGATTGTCTAGCCCGGCTGATTTGTAGGGGTCCAGATTTTGCAGCTCTTTCAGAACATCAGCTGAACGGATTTGGGAGAAGGAGAAATGGGGAAGGCTTGGGCGAGTTGCTGTGGGGGATGCAGTTCTGTTGACCGGGGTAGGAGTAGCCAGGTGGAAAGCATGGCCAGCCGTAGAGAAATGCCTATTGAAATTCTCAATTACGGTGGATTTATCAGTGGTGACAGTGTTTCCTATCTTCAGTGCAGTGGGCAGCTGGGAGTAGGTGTTCTTATTCTCCATGGACTTTACAGTGTCCCAGAACGTTTTTGAGTTAGTGTTGCAGGAAACAAATTTCTGCTTGAAAAAGCTAGCCTTGGCTTTTCTAACCGCCTGTGTATAATGGTTTCTAGCTTCCCTGAACAGCTGCATATCACGGGGGCTGTTCGATGCTAATGCAGAACGCCATAGGATGTTTTTGTGTTGGTTAAGGGCAGTCAGGTCTGGGGAGAACCAAGGGCTATATCTGTTCCTGGTTCTAAATTTCTTGAATGGGGCATGTTTATTTAAGATGGTTAGGAAGGCATTTAAAAGAAAATATCCAGGCATCCTCTACTGACGGGATGAGATCAATATCCTTCCAGGATACCCCGGCCAGGCCGATTAGAAAGGCCTGCTCGCTGAAGTGTTTCAGGGAGCGTTTGACAGTGATGAGTGGAGGTCGTTTGACCGCTGACCCATTACGGATGCAGGCAATGAGGCAGTGATCGCTGAGATCTTGGTTGAAGACAGCAGAGGTGTATTTAGAGGGCAAGTTGGTTAGGATGATATCTATGAGGGTGCCCGTGTTTAAGGCTTTGGGGAGGTACCTGGTAGGTTCATTGATAATTTGTGTGAGATTGAGGGCATCAAGTTTAGATTGTAGGATGGCTGGGGTGTTAAGCATGTTCCAGTTTAGGTCGCCTAGCAGCACGAGCTCTGAAGATAGATGGGGGGCAATCAGTTCACATATGGTGTCCAGAGCACAGCTGGGGGCAGAGGGTGGTCTATAGCAGGTGGCAACGGTGAGAGACTTGTTTTCAGAGAGGTGGATTTTTAAAAGTAGAAGTTCAAATTGTTTGGGTACAGACCTGGATAGTAGGACAGAACTCTGCAGGCTATCTTTGCAGTAGATTGCAACACCGCCCCCTTTGGCAGTTCTATCTTGTCTGAAAATGTTGTAGTTTGGGATTAAAATTTCAGAATTTTTGGTGGTCTTCCGAAGCCAGGATTCAGACACAGCTAGAACATCCGGGTTGGCAGAGTGTGCTAAAGCAGTGAATAGAACAAACTTAGGGAGGAGGCTTCTAATGTTAATATGCATGAAACCAAGGCTATTACGGTTACAGAAGTCGTCAAAAGAGAGCGCCTGGGGAATAGGAGTGGAGCTAGGCACTGCAGGGCCTGGATTCACCTCTACATCGACAGAGGAACAGAGGCGGAGTAGAATAAGGGTACGGCTAAAAGCAATAAGAATTGGTCGTCTAGAACATCTGGAACAGAGAGTAAAAGGAGGTTTCTGGGGGCGATAAAATAGCATCAAGGTATAATGTACAGACAAAGGTATTGAGTGATGAAGAGAGAGATATTGTCTCTAGAAACATCATTGAAACCAGGAGATGTCATTGCATGTGTGGGTGGTGGAACTAATAGGTTGGATAAGGTATAGTGAGCAGGACTAGAGGCTCTACAGTGAAATAAGCCAATAAACACTAACCAGAACAGCAATGGACAAGGCATATTGACATTAAGGAGAGGCATGCTTAGTCGAGTGATCAAAAAGGTCCAGTGAGTAGAGAGGTTGGTTGGGGGTCACGGCGATTTAGACAGCTAGCCAGGCCATCGGTAGCAAGCTCGCATAGGATGGAGGTCTGTTATTAGCCACCTCTTGCATTCCGTCAGTAGATTAGTGGGGTTCCGTGTGGTACAGGGGATTCATCCAAATCACACAACAACAACAAAAAAACAATAGATATAGTTATAGAGGCCCAAGAAGAAAAAACAAAATAAATAAATAAATAATAATAAAAATAAATAAAAAATTGTCCGATTGTCTATTCAGATAGCAGCCGATAAGACAGCTAACGGTTAGCGGGCCGCAGATGGGCGTTCAGGTAACGTCGCGACGGCAGTAGGCAGTAAAACAGGTCCGGATAGGTGATTGTAGCCCAGGAGTGATTGATGGAACTCTTCAGCTGGCTAGCTCCGGAATAATTGATGTTTGCTCCGGAATCGACGACAGCCGATAGTCACACGGATAGCAGCTAGCTAGCTGTGAGATCCAGGTATGAATGTCCAGAGTTAGCGGTTGAAATCCAGGGACATGGAGAGAAAAATTGGTCCGGTATGTTCCTTTCCGAGCCGCGCTGTGCCGTACAAAACTGGCGATAGATTTTCGAGCTAAAGGATAGCTGATGACCACAAACCGTGGTTAGCTGAATACTAACGATTAGCCAGTAAAGAAGCTAACTAGCTTCTGATTAGCTTCTGATTAGCTTCTGATTAGCTTCTGGATTAGCTTCTGGCTAGCTTCTGGCTAGCTTCTGGCTAGTTTCTGGCTAGCTTCTTGGAGGATTACAGATTTGAGGTAAATAATACTTTTTTTTATAAATATAAATTGGTGAGGCGGGTTGCAGGAGAGTGTTTTGAAGATGAGTTTATGGAAAATTAAAAAATATATATAAAAAGGTATGTGAAAAAAAGTTGTAAATATATATATATATATATGTGACAAGACGAGGACAAAAGACGTCTGAACTGCTATGCCATCTTGGAAATAAAGTATACAGAAAATTCAGAATTCGTTGCAGGATACATGTCCCCGTTTTCTCAACAATCACAGCATGTAACACCCTGTATATTTGGGTTAGATTAACAGGCTTGTGTCGCTGAATTTTTCAAACACACACATCTGCTATATAAGTATATAAACAACAAATATGATACATGTTACAATTAAATGGTGTTTCAAACAAATAAAGTAAAATCTTAGACAAAGTTGTTTCTAGTTCTTCAGAATCATCCACAAGACGGGATACCAATTGTGTCCATTGTAGACACTCGCCCGCATGTCGTACATGATTCATGATTTGGTCCATTTTCAGCACACGCTCTACATTAGCCCCGGAATTGTGGGTTGTGTAGAACGAGATATTGTTCACTTTATTTTCAATAATTTGATGCATAACATTTATAAGTTCTCTCAAAAGAAAAAATGTATGTATTCTCTCTAACATCGTATACATATAGTTACCCATTGCTTTACATCTAAATAACAAATTGTCACTCGGTCCCTTGGGGTTTAATTGAGCCAGAAAGTCATCACATCAGTCACCACAGCTTCCCTGTATTTGTTCTCGTCCACCAGGGTGTGTCGGATTTCTTTGAGTTTCTCGTGGATGTAGATCGCCTCCTTCAGTTCATGTAGGAAAGCCTTGGTTACCCCGTAAACTCTGGGAATAGACGGCACACCCTGGTGGACGCGTCATCTGGGCATTGGGTCATAAATCAACATTTTGACCCGTGCCGTCTACTTTATTCTCTCTCACATTTTTTGCCGTATTAGCATAGACATGGCATCAAGAACAAGATGAAACTAGCTGAAAAGAGCCACCTACGATTCCCTACATGGCAGCTTCTTGTCATTGTTGCTACAGCGATCTGACCACACGGCCTTCTGCCTCATTGCTCTGTGCACATCATTTTGTTGACTTTGTCAGCCAACCCGTCTAGACTGTGACTCCTGGCTGATTTTGAATATGTGGATTTATTTGTCAGGTATAGATAGACCTCTAGATTTCATAGAAGTGGAATAAGCACTGAGCGGAAACCGGCTGGGCCCATGAGTACATGCAAATGGGATCATGAGTGGCACAGCGGTCTAAGGTACTGCATCGCAGTGCTAGAGGCATCACTACAGACCCGGGTTTGATCCCGAGCGATATCACAACCGGCTGTGATCAGGAGTCCCATAGGGTGACGCACAATTGGCCCAGTGTTGTCCGGGTTAGGGGAGGGTTTGGCCGGTGTAGGCCGTCATTGTAAATACGAATGTGTTCTTAACTGACTTGCCTAGTTAAATAAGAATCAGGAAATAAGTCATAACCACACACTGCTGAATGCTCCCATTGTTTGTGCAAAGCCTTGACCCAAAGGTCTTCATCAGGCTTCATCAGGGATACATGTTTTCAACACAAGGAAAGTTCTACAGTACTTTCATTGCTACACCAGAGCAGGTGCAAAAGTGGCCTGGAAAGGCAATGATGCTTTTGTGCAAAAAAAGTCATGCTTGTCATATCTATTTGGTCTGACAGCTGTGACTAACCTGATTTTCTGCTTGTCCTACCCGTTGTGGACTTATGTTCAGATACGTTTAATTTGTGTACGTCCTTTTTGTCCTCACCAGATATTCAAATTCCCCTGTTTTGGGCATTTCAAAATAGTTCACAAAGACAAGAAATACATTTGCTTTTCATAATCTGTCACCTCTAGTTCTGCGTTAATTTGGGAGGCGAATGGTTCTTTCTTGGCAGCGTCTGTGATTGAAGTCACCTCAGAGGCTGACCTCTGACCTCTGCTATGAGAAGCAAGGGTCACACACAGTCCATTCCTTATGAACTATTGTGGTCACAATTCATACACCACCATAGGCTCGAGGTTACTCATTTAATTGACTCCTACTATACTCCTCCTCTCCTGTCACCTGGAGAACAGGAGGGGAGTGGAGGGAAAGTAGAATGCTTTCAGAGCGCTTTCCCCTGTAGTTATTCACAGCCAGTGGTTCTTCATCTCAAGGAGGCTCTCTCTTTCTCTGGTAGGACTTGAACCTGGGTACAAGGTTAAGAGTTTTTTTTAGCACAGGTGTGTTACAGTATGCTTACTTCATTTGAGATGACAGTCTGGGACTTTTCACAAGGTTACAGTAAACCCTAGTGGTTAAGAGCGTTGGGCCAGTGACCGAAAGGTTGCTGGTTCAAATCCCTGAGCTGACTAGGTGAAAAATCTGTGCATGTGCACTTGAGCAAGGCACCTTAACCAATTGCTTCTGTAAGTTGTTCTGGATAACAGCGTCTGCTAAATGACTAAAGACATAGTATATTGTCAGACTGAGTGTTTATTTAGTTTAGCATTGACTGAGGCCTGTACACTCTGTCCAGGTTTGTTAGGGTGCATCTCCCTGACAACGTGTCAAAAATGCTTGTCTCATATCGCAGACACAATCCCAGACAACTGACAGCAACAAGCGATCCTGACCTTTAACTGGTCTGTGTTCACACCGGCACTACGCTCCTACATTGATAACTTGACCTTCTCTCTCTCTCTCTCTCTCTCTCTCTCTCTCTCTCTCACACTCTGTCTTTCTCTCTCTCTTTATCTCTTCATCTCTGTCTTTGTCTCTGTATCTCATCGTCTCTCTTGTCTTTTTATTTCTCTTTCTCTCTAGTCTTTCTTTCTCTCTCTCTCTCTGTCTCTTTCCCTCTAGTCTATCTTTCTCGCTCTCTCCCTGTCCCTGTCTCTTTCTCTCTCTGTCTCTCTTTCTCTCTAGCCTATCTATATTTCTCTCTCAGTCCCTGTCTCTTTCTCTCTCTGTCTCTCTCTTTCTCTCTAGACTATCTATATTTCTCTCTCTGTCCGTCTCTTTCTCTCTCTGTCTCTCTCTTTCTCTCTAGCCTATCTATATTTCTCTCTCTGTCCCTGTCTCTTTCTCTCTCTGTCTCTCTCTTTCTCTCTAGCCTATCTATATTTCTCTCTCTGTCCCTGTCTATTTCTCTCTCTGTCTCTCTCTTTCTCTCTAGCCTATCTATATATCTCTCTCTGTCCCTGTCTCTTTCTCTCTCGGTCTCTCTCTTTCTCTCTAGCCTATCTATATATCTCTCTCTGTCCCTGTCTCTTTCTCTCTCTGTCTCTCTCTTTCTCTCTCTCTCTCTCTCTTTCTCTCTCTTTCTCTCTAGCCTATCTATATTTCTCTCTCTGTCCCTGTCTCTTTCTCTCTCTGTCTCTCTCTTTCTCTCTAGCCTATCTATATTTCTCTCTCAGTCCCTGTCCCTGTCTCTGCCTCTCTCTCTCTTTCTGTCTCTCTCATCTTCATCAGTCAGAGTTATTCCATAATGCCTCACCTTCACGGATCACTGTGACGGATTCAATCCTCGCCAAGATTAAAATGTGTTCTCTCTCCCACTTGAGTAAAAGTGGACCTTGTTTTGATTGGATGACTTTCCTGCTGTTTAGGAATTTTTTTATCAATAATGACTAATTATGTATACATTTCAATCAGGACTGACTAATCAGAATACTATTATGTTACTGTATATGTATGAATTTTCTTTTTAATCCTAGTACTGAATATAATGTGTGTAAATATAATAAAGAATTAGAACAATGACTGTCTGTTCCTTGGTAGAAATGAATGAACTATATCGCCAGACTGGCTAGAATGCTTATCTACACAGGCTGACCTTGGCTCTAGACGATGTGGGAAGGCTTGAGAACTATACAGCCTTTGTACCAGTGTCAAGAAGAGACGGAACAGTTTAGAAAACGCTGACGTCATTTACAGTTTATAACCTGTGATAAAATGTATCATGGGCAGTACTCACGAGAATAAACGCAGCTGGTTGATTTCAAAGACTGGTCTCTGCCCATTTTATACAAATAAGGGTCTTACAAACTCTTATGAATTGACAGAGTGATTCATTTTAATTAGGTATTAAAACCGAGGAATTTAATTCCTGCAACACCTGCCCAGAGAGGTGAGGAGCAGTGTTCATTGGTCTTAAGTGGTGACAGGACCCAGTCCAGAGAGACCGAAACAGCCTAATCCCTCTGTCTTTCCAGCTCTTTTTATTCGTCTATTTAACATATTTGTTCTATAAACTTCTGATAATAACAAGTTTTATGAACGGTTAGGTGTTCACTCAAACACTTATTTGAAAAGTCTGCCAAAGTTTGACAGATGGATGTACATTTCAGTTTTCTAGAACCACCAATCAACTCATGTCGTATTCTATCCATTAATACGTCGATAAGACAGCGTTCATTATCATTCCATCCCCCAGCATGACTCACTTCAACGCACATTCCATCCCCCAGCATGACTCACTTCAACGCACATTCCATCCCCCAGCATGACTCACTTCAACGCACATTCCATCCCCCAGCATGACTCACTTCAACGCACATTCCATCCCCCAGCATGACTCACTTCAACGCACATTCCATCCCCCAGCATGACTCACTTCAACGCACATCAACGCACATCAACAGATAGGAATAATCAACATCTAAAATGTCAAATGGGATTTGCGTTGGCTCCAATCTAAAAGATGACAACTGACTTTTTAGTTCCCCTCCTGCTGTGAGACTGGGTTGTCAGTTATTCAGCACGGCTGTGAGACTGGGTCGTCAGTTATTCAGCACTGTGGTAAGACTGGGTTGTCAGTTATTCAGCACTGTGGTGAGACTGGGTTGTCAGTTATTCAGCACGGCTGTGAGACTGGGTTGTCAGTTATTCAGCACTGTGGTGAGACTGGGTTGTCAGTTATTCAGCACTGTGATGAGACTGGGTTGTCAGTTATTCAGCACTGAGGTTAGACTGGGTTGTCAGTTATTCAATACTGTGGTGAGACTGGGTTGTCAGTTATTCAGCACGGTGGTAAGACTGGGTTGTCAGTTATTCATCACTGTGGTGAGACTGGGTTGTCAGTTATTCAGCACGGCTGTGAGACTGGGTTGTCAGTTATTCAGCACTGCTGTAAGACTGGGTTGTCAGTTATTCAGCACTGTGATGAGACTGGGTTGTCAGTTATTCAGCACTGTGGTTAGACTGGGTTGTCAGTTATTCAATACTGTGGTGAGACTTGGTTGTCAGTTATTCAGCACTGTGGTAAGACTGGGTTGTCATTTATTCATCACTGTGGTGAGACTTGGGTGTCAGTTATTCAGCACGGCTGTGAGACTGAGTTGTCAGTTATTCAGCACTGTGGTTAGACTGGGTTGTCAGTTATTCAGCACTGCTGTGAGACTGGGTTGTCAGTTATTCAGCACTGTGGTGAGACTGGGTTGTCAGTTATTCAGCACTGTGGTGAGACTTGGGTGTCAGTTATTCAGCACGGGTGTGAGACTGGGTTGTCAGTTATTCAGCACTGTGGTGAGACTGGGTTGTCAGTTATTCAGCACTGTGGTGAGACTTGGGTGTCAGTTATTCAGCACTGCTGTGAAACTGGGTTGTCAGTTATTCAGCACTGTGGTGAGACTGGGTTGTCAGTTATTCAGCACTGCTGTGAGACTGGGTTGTCAGTTACTCAGCACGGACTGTGTCAGTTACTCAGCACGGCTGTGAGAGTGGGTCGTCAGTTATTCAGCACTGTGGTGAGACTGGGTTGTCAGCCATTCAGCACTGTGGTGAGACTGGGTTGTCAGTTATTCAGCACTGTGGTAAGACTGGGTTGTCAGTTATTCAGCACTGTGGTTAGACTGGGTTGTCAGTTATTCAGCACTGCTGTAAGACTGGGTTGTCAGTTATTCAGCACTGTGGTGAGACTGGGTTGTCAGTTATTCAGCACGGCTGTGAGACTGGGTTGTCAGTTATTCAGCACTGTGGTGAGACTTGGGTGTCAGTTATTCAGCATGGCTGTGAGACTGGGTTGTCAGTTATTCAGCACTGTGGTGAGACTGGGTTGTCAGTTATTCAGCACTGTGGTAAGACTGGGTTGTC
>NW_027038606.1:0-33764 GCF_034236695.1 Oncorhynchus nerka
CTGTACCGTACCCCTGTATATAGCCTCCACATTGACTCTGTACTGGTACACCCTGTATATAGCCTCCACATTGACTCTGTACCGGTACCCCTGTATATAGCCTCCACATTGACTCTGTACCGGTACCCTGTATATAGCCTCCACATTGACTCTGTACCGGTACCCTGTATATAGCCTCCACATTGACTCTGTACTGGTACCCCTGTATATAGCCTCCACATTGACTCTGTACCGGTACCCTGTATATAGCCTCCACATTGACTCTGTACCGGTACCCCTGTATATAGCCTCCACATTGACTCTGTACCGTACCCCTGTATATAGCCTCCACATTGACTCTGTACCGTACCCCTGTATATAGCCTCCACATTGACTCTGTACCGGTACCTGTATATAGTCTCCACATTGACTCTGTACCGGTACCCCTGTATATAGCCTCCACATTGACTCTGTACGGTACCCCTGTATATAGCCTCCACATTGACTCTGTACCAGTACCCCTGTATATAGCCTCCACATTGACTCTGTACTGGTACCCCTGTATATAGCCTCCACATTGACTCTGTACCTGGTACCCCTGTATATAGCTCCACATTGACTCTGTACCGGTACCCCTGTATATAGCCTCCACATTGACTCTGTACTGGTACCCTGTATATAGCCTCCACATTGACTCTGTACCGGTACCCCTGTATATAGCCTCCACATTGACTCTGTACCGGTACCCCTGTATATAGCCTCCACATTGACTCTGTACCGGTACCCCTGTATATAGCCTCCACATTGACTCTGTACTGGTACCCCTGTATATAGCCTCCACATTGACTCTGTACCAGTACCCCTGTATATAGCCTCCACATTGACTCTGTACCAGTACCCCTGTATATAGCCTCCACATTGACTCTGTACCGGTACCCCTGTATATAGCCTCCACATTGACTCTGTACGGTACCCCTGTATATAGCCTCCACATTGACTCTGTACCGGTACCCCTGTATATAGCCTCCACATTGACTCTGTACGGTACCCCTGTATATAGCCTCCACATTGACTCTGTACCGGTACCCCTGTATATAGCCTCCACATTGACTCTGTACCGGTACCCCTGTATATAGCCTCCACATTGACTCTGTACCGGTACCCTGTATATAGCCTCCACATTGACTCTGTACCGGTACCCCTGTATATAGCCTCCACATTGACTCTGTACCGGTACCCTGTATATAGCCTCCACATTGACTCTGTACCGGTACCCCTGTATATAGCCTCCACATTGACTCTGTACCGGTACCCTGTATATAGCCTCCACATTGACTCTGTACCGGTACCCCCTGTATATAGCCTCCACATTGACTCTGTACCGGTACCCCTGTATATAGCCTCCACATTGACTCTGTACCGTACCCCTGTATATAGCCTCCACATTGACTCTGTACCGGTACCCCTGTATATAGCCTCCACATTGACTCTGTACCGGTACCCCTGTATATAGCCTCCACATTGACTCTGTACCGGTACCCTGTATATAGCCTCCACATTGACTCTGTACCAGTACCCCTGTATATAGCCTCCACATTGACTCTGTACCAGTACCCCTGTATATAGCCTCCACATTGACTCTGTACTGGTACCCCTGTATATAGCCTCCACATTGACTCTGTACCGGTACCCCTGTATATAGCCTCCACATTGACTCTGTACCAGTACCCCTGTATATAGCCTCCACATTGACTCTGTACCAGTACCCCTGTATATAGCCTCCACATTGACTCTGTACCAGTACCCCTGTATATAGCCTCCACATTGACTCTGTACCGGTACTACCCTGTATATAGCCTCCACATTGACTCTGTACCGGTACCCTGTATATAGCCTCCACATTGACTCTGTACCGGTACCCCTGTATATAGCCTCCACATTGACTCTGTACGGTACCCCTGTATATAGCCTCCACATTGACTCTGTACCAGTACCCCTGTATATAGCCTCCACATTGACTCTGTACCGGTACCCCTGTATATAGCCTCCACATTGACTCTGTACCAGTACCCCTGTATATAGCCTCCACATTGACTCTGTACCAGTACCCCTGTATATAGCCTCCACATTGACTCTGTACCGGTACCCTGTATATAGCCTCCACATTGACTCTGTACCGGTACCCCTGTATATAGCCTCCACATTGACTCTGTACCGGTACCCCTGTATATAGCCTCCACATTGACTCTGTACCGGTACCCCTGTATATAGCCTCCACATTGACCTGTAGCCTCCCTGTATATAGCCTCCACATTGACTCTGTACCGGTACCCCTGTATATAGCCTCCACATTGACTCTGTACTGGTACCCCTGTATATAGCCTCCACATTGACTCTGTACCAGTACCCCTGTATATAGCCTCCACATTGACTCTGTACCGGTACCCCTGTATATAGCCTCCACATTGACTCTGTACCGGTACCCTGTATATAGCCTCCACATTGACTCTGTACCGGTACCCCTGTATATAGCCTCCACATTGACTCTGTACCGGTACCCTGTATATAGCCTCCACATTGACTCTGTACCGGTACCCCTGTATATAGCCTCCACATTGACTCTGTACCGGTACCCCTGTATATAGCCTCCACATTGACTCTGTACTGGTACCCCTGTATATAGCCTCCACATTGACTCTGTACCGGTACCCCTGTATATAGCCTCCACATTGACTCTGTACCGGTACCCCTGTATATAGCCTCCACATTGACTCTGTACCAGTAGCCTCCCCCTGTATATAGCCTCCACATTGACTCTGTACCGGTACCCTGTATATAGCCTCCACATTGACTCTGTACCGGTACCCCTGTATATAGCCTCCACATTGACTCTGTACCGGTACCCCTGTATATAGCCTCCACATTGACTCTGTACCGGTACCCCTGTATATAGCCTCCACATTGACTCTGTACCGGTACCCTGTATATAGCCTCCACATTGACTCTGTACGGTACCCCTGTATATAGCCTCCACATTGACTCTGTACCGGTACCCCTGTATATAGCCTCCACATTGACTCTGTACCGGTACCCCTGTATATAGCCTCCACATTGACTCTGTACTGGTACCCCTGTATATAGCCTCCACATTGACTCTGTACCGGTACCCCTGTATATAGCCTCCACATTGACTCTGTACCAGTACCCCTGTATATAGCCTCCACATTGACTCTGTACCGGTACCCCTGTATATAGCCTCCACATTGACTCTGTACCGGTACCCCCTATATAGCCTCCACATTGACTCTGTACCAGTACCCCTGTATATAGCCTCCACATTGACTCTGTACCAGTACCCTGTATATAGCCTCCACATTGACTCTGTACCTGTATATAGCCTCCACATTGACCTGTATATAGCCTCCACATTGACTCTGTACCGTACCCCTGTATATAGCCTCCACATTGACTCTGTACCGGTACCCCTGTATATAGCCTCCACATTGACTCTGTACCAGTACCCCTGTATATAGCCTCCACATTGACTCTGTACCGGTACCCTGTATATAGCCTCCACATTGACTCTGTACCGGTACCCCTGTATATAGCCTCCACATTGACTCTGTACCGTACCCTGTATATAGCCTCCACATTGACTCTGTACCAGTACCCCTGTATATAGCCTCCACATTGACTCTGTACCGGTACCCCTGTATATAGCCTCCACATTGACTCTGTACCGGTACCCTGTATATAGCCTCCACATTGACTCTGTACCAGTACCCCTGTATATAGCCTCCACATTGACTCTGTACCAGTACCCCTGTATATAGCCTCCACATTGACTCTGTACGGTACCCCTGTATATAGCCTCCACATTGACTCTGTACCGGTACCCCTGTATATAGCCTCCACATTGACTCTGTACCGGTACCCCTGTATATAGCCTCCACATTGACTCTGTACCGGTACCCCTGTATATAGCCTCCACATTGACTCTGTACCGGTACCCCCTGTATATAGCCTCCACATTGACTCTGTACCGGTACCCCTGTATATAGCCTCCACATTGACTCTGTACCGGTACCCCTGTATATAGCCTCCACATTGACTCTGTACCAGTACCCCTGTATATAGCCTCCACATTGACTCTGTACCAGTACCCCTGTATATAGCCTCCACATTGACTCTGTACCGGTACCCTGTATATAGCCTCCACATTGACTCTGTACCAGTACCCCTGTATATAGCCTCCACATTGACTCTGTACCAGTACCCCTGTATATAGCCTCCACATTGACTCTGTACCAGTACCCCTGTATATAGCCTCCACATTGACTCTGTACCGGTACCCCTGTATATAGCCTCCACATTGACTCTGTACTGGTACCCCTGTATATAGCCTCCACATTGACTCTGTACTCTGTATATAGCCTCCACATTGACTCTGTACCTGGTACCCTGTATATAGCCTCCACATTGACTCTGTACTGGTACCCCTGTATATAGCCTCCACATTGACTCTGTACTGGTACCCCTGTATATAGCCTCCACATTGACTCTGTACAGGTACCCCTGTATATAGCCTCCACATTGACTCTGTACCGGTACCCCCCTGTATATAGCCTCCACATTGACTCTGTACCCTGTATATAGCCTCCACATTGACTCTCTGTATATAGCCTCCACATTGACTCTGTACCGGTACCCTGTATATAGCCTCCACATTGACTCTGTACCGGTACCCCTGTATATAGCCTCCACATTGACTCTGTACCAGTACCCCTGTATATAGCCTCCACATTGACTCTGTACCAGTACCCCTGTATATAGCCTCCACATTGACTCTGTACCAGTACCCTGTATATAGCCTCCACATTGACTCTGTACCGGTACCCCTGTATATAGCCTCCACATTGACTCTGTACCGGTACCCTGTATATAGCCTCCACATTGACTCTGTACCGGTACAGTACCCTGTATATAGCCTCCACATTGACTCTGTACCAGTACCCCTGTATATAGCCTCCACATTGACTCTGTACCAGTACCCCTGTATATAGCCTCCACATTGACTCTGTACAGTACCCCTGTATATAGCCTCCACATTGACTCTGTACCGGTACCCTGTATATAGCCTCCACATTGACTCTGTACCGTACCCCCTGTATATAGCCTCCACATTGACTCTGTACCGGTACCCCTGTATATAGCCTCCACATTGACTCTGTACCGGTACCCCTGTATATAGCCTCCACATTGACTCTGTACCGGTACCCCTGTATATAGCCTCCACATTGACTCTGTACCGGTACCCCTGTATATAGCCTCCACATTGACTCTGTACCGGTACCCCTGTATATAGCCTCCACATTGACTCTGTACCGGTACCCCTGTATATAGCCTCCACATTGACTCTGTACCAGTACCCCTGTATATAGCCTCCACATTGACTCTGTACCAGTACCCCTGTATATAGCCTCCACATTGACTCTGTACCAGTACCCCTGTATATAGCCTCCACATTGACTCTGTACCGGTACCCCTGTATATAGCCTCCACATTGACTCTGTACCAGTACCCCTGTATATAGCCTCCACATTGACTCTGTACCAGTACCCCTGTATATAGCCTCCACATTGACTCTGTACCGGTACCCCTGTATATAGCCTCCACATTGACTCTGTACTGGTACCCCTGTATATAGCCTCCACATTGACTCTGTACCGGTACCCCTGTATATAGCCTCCACATTGACTCTGTACCGGTACCCCTGTATATAGCCTCCACATTGACTCTGTACCAGTACCCCTGTATATAGCCTCCACATTGACTCTGTACCGGTACCCCCTGTATATAGCCTCCACATTGACTCTGTACCGGTACCCCTGTATATAGCCTCCACATTGACTCTGTACCGGTACCCCTGTATATAGCCTCCACATTGACTCTGTACCAGTACCCCTGTATATAGCCTCCACATTGACTCTGTACCGGTACCCCTGTATATAGCCTCCACATTGACTCTGTACCGGTACCCCTGTATATAGCCTCCACATTGACTCTGTACCAGTACCCCTGTATATAGCCTCCACATTGACTCTGTACCGGTACCCCTGTATATAGCCTCCACATTGACTCTGTACTGGTACCCCTGTATATAGCCTCCACATTGACTCTGTACCGGTACCCCTGTATATAGCCTCCACATTGACTCTGTACCGGTACCCCTGTATATAGCCTCCACATTGACTCTGTACCAGTAACACCCTGTATATAGCCTCCACATTGACTCTGTACCAGTACCCCTGTATATAGCCTCCACATTGACTCTGTACCGGTACCCTGTATATAGCCTCCACATTGACTCTGTACCGGTACCCCTGTATATAGCCTCCACATTGACTCTGTACCAGTACCCCTGTATATAGCCTCCACATTGACTCTGTACCAGTACCCCTGTATATAGCCTCCACATTGACTCTGTACCGGTACTCCCTGTATATAGCCTCCACATTGACTCTGTACCAGTACCCCTGTATATAGCCTCCACATTGACTCTGTACCGGTACCCCTGTATATAGCCTCCACATTGACTCTGTACCGGTACCCCTGTATATAGCCTCCACATTGACTCTGTACGGTACCCCTGTATATAGCCTCCACATTGACTCTGTACGGTACCCCTGTATATAGCCTCCACATTGACTCTGTACCAGTACCCCTGTATATAGCCTCCACATTGACTCTGTACCGGGTACCCCTGTATATAGCCTCCACATTGACTCTGTACCAGTACCCCTGTATATAGCCTCCACATTGACTCTGTACCAGTACCCCTGTATATAGCCTCCACATTGACTCTGTACCGGTACCCCTGTATATAGCCTCCACATTGACTCTGTACCGGTAACCCTGTATATAGCCTCCACATTGACTCTGTACCAGTACCCCTGTATATAGCCTCCACATTGACTCTGTACCAGTACCCTGTATATAGCCTCCACATTGACTCTGTACCAGTACCGGTACCCCTGTATATAGCCTCCACATTGACTCTGTACTGGTACCCCTGTATATAGCTCCACATTGACTCTGTACCGGTACCCTGTATATAGCCTCCACATTGACTCTGTACCAGTACCCCTGTATATAGCCTCCACATTGACTCTGTACCGGTACCCCTGTATATAGCCTCCACATTGACTCTGTACCGGTACCCTGTATATAGCCTCCACATTGACTCTGTACCGGTACCCTGTATATAGCCTCCACATTGACTCTGTACCGGTACCCCTGTATATAGCCTCCACATTGACTGTACCAGTACCCCTGTATATAGCCTCCACATTGACTCTGTACCAGTACCCCCTGTATATAGCCTCCACATTGACTCTGTACCGGTACCCCCTGTATATAGCCTCCACATTGACTCTGTACCAGTACCCCCTGTATATAGCCTCCACATTGACTCTGTACCAGTACCCCTGTATATAGCCTCCACATTGACTCTGTACCAGTACCCCTGTATATAGCCTCCACATTGACTCTGTACCGGTACCCCTGTATATAGCCTCCACATTGACTCTGTACCGGTACCCTGTATATAGCCTCCACATTGACTCTGTACCAGTACCCCTGTATATAGCCTCCACATTGACTCTGTACCAGTACCCCTGTATATAGCCTCCACATTGACTCTGTACCAGTACCCCTGTATATAGCCTCCACATTGACTCTGTACCAGTACTACCCCTGTATATAGCCTCCACATTGACTCTGTACCGGTACCCCTGTATATAGCCTCCACATTGACTCTGTACCAGTACCCTGTATATAGCCTCCACATTGACTCTGTACCAGTACCCCTGTATATAGCCTCCACATTGACTCTGTACCGGTACCCCTGTATATAGCCTCCACATTGACTCTGTACCGTACCCCTGTATATAGCCTCCACATTGACTCTGTACCAGTACCCCTGTATATAGCCTCCACATTGACTCTGTACCGTACCCTGTATATAGCTCTCCACATTGACTCTGTACCAGTACCCCTGTATATAGCCTCCACATTGACTCTGTACCGGTACCCTGTATATAGCCTCCACATTGACTCTGTACCAGTACCCCCTGTATATAGCCTCCACATTGACTCTGTACCGGTACCCCTGTATATAGCCTCCACATTGACTCTGTACCAGTACCCCTGTATATAGCCTCCACATTGACTCTGTACCGGTACCCCCTGTATATAGCCTCCACATTGACTCTGTACCGGTACCCCTGTATATAGCCTCCACATTGACTCTGTACCGGTACCCCTGTATATAGCTCCACATTGACTCTGTACCAGTACCCCTGTATATAGCTCCACATTGACTCTGTACCGGTACCCTGTATATAGCCTCCACATTGACTCTGTACCAGTACCCCTGTATATAGCCTCCACATTGACTCTGTACCAGTACCCCCTGTATATAGCCTCCACATTGACTCTGTACCAGTACCCCCTGTATATAGCCTCCACATTGACTCTGTACCGGTACCCTGTATATAGCCTCCACATTGACTCTGTACCAGTACCCCTGTATATAGCCTCCACATTGACTCTGTACCGGTACCCCTGTATATAGCTCCACATTGACTCTGTACCAGTACCCCTGTATATAGCCTCCACATTGACTCTGTACCGGTACCCCTGTATATAGCCTCCACATTGACTCTGTACCGGTACCCCTGTATATAGCCTCCACATTGACTCTGTACCGGTACCCCTGTATATAGCCTCCACATTGACTCTGTACCAGTACCCCTGTATATAGCCTCCACATTGACTCTGTACCAGTACCCCTGTATATAGTCTCCACATTGACTCTGTACCGGTACCCCTGTATATAGCTCTCCACATTGACTCTGTACCGGGTACCCCTGTATATAGCTCCACATTGACTCTGTACCGTACCCCTGTATATAGTCCACATTGACTGTACCAGTACCCCTGTATATAGCCTCCACATTGACTCTGTACCAGTACCCCTGTATATAGCCTCCACATTGACTCTGTACCGGTACCCCTGTATATAGCCTCCACATTGACTCTGTACCAGTACCCTGTATATAGCCTCCACATTGACTCTGTACCGGTACCCCTGTATATAGCCTCCACATTGACTGTACCGGTACCCCCTGTATATAGCCTCCACATTGACTCTGTACCAGTACCCCGTATATAGTCTCCACATTGACTCTGTACCAGTAACCCCTGTATATAGCCTCCACATTGACTCTGTACTGGTACCCTGTATATAGCCTCCACATTGACTCTGTACCGGTACCCCTGTATATAGCCTCCACATTGACTCTGTACCAGTACTCCCTGTATATAGTCTCCACATTGACTCTGTACCGTACCCTGTATATAGCCTCCACATTGACTCTGTACCGGTACCCTGTATATAGCCTCCACATTGACTGTACCAGTACCCCTGTATATAGTCTCCACATTGACTGTACCGGTACCCCTGTATATAGCCTCCACATTGACTCTGTACCAGTACCCCCGTATATAGCCTCCACATTGACTCTGTACCAGTACCCCTGTATATAGCCTCCACATTGACTGTACCAGTACCCCTGTATATAGCTCCACATTGACTGTACCAGTACCCCTGTATATAGCCTCCACATTGACTCTGTACTGGTACCCCTGTATATAGCTCCACATTGACTCTGTACCAGTACCCTGTATATAGCCTCCACATTGACTCTGTACCGGTACCCCTGTATATAGTCTCCACATTGACTCTGTACCAGTACCCCTGTATATAGTCTCCACATTGACTCTGTACCAGGTACCCTGTATATAGTCTCCACATTGACTCTGTACCAGTACCCTGTATATAGCCTCCACATTGACTCTGTACCAGTACCCCTGTATATAGCCTCCACATTGACTCTGTACCAGTACCCCTGTATATAGTCTCCACATTGACTCTGTACCGGTACCCCTGTATATAGCCTCCACATTGACTCTGTACTGGTACCCCCTGTATATAGCCTCCACATTGACTCTGTACCAGTACCCCTTATATAGCCTCCACATTGACTCTGTACCAGTACCCCTGTATATAGCTCCACATTGACTCTGTACCGGTACCCCTGTATATAGTCTCCACATTGACTCTGTACCGGTACCCTGTATATAGCCTCCACATTGACTCTGTACCAGTACCCTGTATATAGCCTCCACATTGACTCTGTACCATAATACCCTGTATATAGCCTCCACATTGACTCTGTACCAGTACCCTGTATATAGTTCCACATTGACTCTGTACCGGTACCCCTGTATATAGTCTCCACATTGACTCTGTACCGGTACTCCCCTGTATATAGCCTCCACATTGACTCTGTACCGGTACCCTGTATATAGCCTCCACATTGACTCTGTACCAGTACCCCTGTATATAGCCTCCACATTGACTCTGTACCAGTAACCCCTGTATATAGCCTCCACATTGACTGTACCGGTACCCCTGTATATAGTCTCCACATTGACTGTACCGGTACCCTGTATATAGCCTCCACATTGACTCTGTACGGGTACCCCCTGTATATAGTCTCCACATTGACTCTGTACCGGTACCCCTGTATATAGCCTCCACATTGACTCTGTACCGGTACCCCTGTATATAGCCTCCACATTGACTGTACCGGTACCCCTGTATATAGCCTCCACATTGACTCTGTACCAGTACCCCCTTTATATAGCCTCCACATTGACTCTGTACCAGTACCCCTGTATATAGCCTCCACATTGACTCTGTACCAGTACCCCTGTATATAGCCTCCACATTGACTCTGTACCAGTACCCCTGTATATAGCCTCCACATTGACTGTACTGTAATCCCTGTATATAGTCTCCACATTGACTCTGTACCAGTACCCCCCTGTATATAGCCTCCACATTGACTCTGTACCAGTACCCCTGTATATAGCCTCCACATTGACTCTGTACCAGTACCCCTGTATATAGCCTCCACATTGACTCTGTACAGGTACCCTGTATATAGTCTCCACATTGACTCTGTACCGTAACCCCTGTATATAGTCTCCACATTGACTCTGTACCAGTACCCCTGTATATAGTCTCCACATTGACTCTGTACCGTACCCTGTATATAGCTCTCCACATTGACTCTGTATTTGGTACCCCTGTATATAGAAACCACTTGTTACCATTGGTACCCCTGTATATAGCCTCCACATTGACTTGTACTTTATATAGCCTCCACATTGACTGTCCAGTTGGTAGTGTTATAGTCATTGACTCTGTACTGGTACCCCTGAAACCAGTTGGTAGCCTCCACATTGACTCAGTTGGGTGGTCTGGCCTCCACATTGAAACCAGTATCTAGTGTTTTAATTGACTCTGTGGTCTGTATATAGCCTCCACATTGACCAGTATCTAGTGTTTTATAGTCTCCACATTGACTGGTACCGTACATCTGAATAGCCTCCAGTTGACTGTTAAGTACCCCTGTATATAGCCTCCACATTGACCATTGTACCAGTTGGTACCCTGTTATAGTCACATTGACTCTGTACCACCCCTGTATATAGCCAGTTGGTAGTGTTGTATATAGCCTCACATTGACTCTGTACCATTGATAACCAGTTGGTAGTGTGTTATATAGTTGACTCCATCCATTGACTCTGTACCAGTACCCCTGTATATAGTTACATTGGGTGGTCTGGATCCATTGTATATACCAGTTCTGTACCGGTACCCCTGTATATAGCCTCCACATTGACTGGTCTGGATCCATTGAAACCAGTTGGTAGTGTTTTAAGTTAGTTGGGTGGTCTGGATCCATTGAAACCAGTTGGTAGTGTTTTAAGTCAGTTGGTGGTCTGGATACATTTGATAACCAGTTGACTCTGTAGTGTGTTAAGTCAGTTGGGTGGTCTGGATCCACATTGAAACCAGTTGGTAGTGTTTTAAGTCAGTTGGGTGGTCTGGATCCATTGAAACCAGTTGGTAGTGTTTTAAGTCAGTTGGGTGGTCTGGATCCACATTGAAACCAGTTGGTAGTGTTATAGTCACATTGGGTGTCTGGATCCATTGTAATAGCCTCCACATTGGACTCTGTTTTAAGTCCCCTGGGTATATAGCCTCCACATTGAAACCAGTTGGTAGTGTTTTATAGTCTCCACATTGACTCTGTACCAGTAAACCTGTATATAGCCTCCACATTGACTGTACCTGTATCCCTGTATATAGTCTCCACATTGACTCTGTACCAGTAGCCCCTGTATATAGCCTCCACATTGACTCTGTACCAGTACCCCTGTATATAGCCTCCACATTGACTCTGTACCGGTACCCCCTGTATATAGCCTCCACATTGACTCTGTACCGGTACCCCTGTATATAGTCTCCACATTGACTCTGTACAGGTACACCCTGTATATAGTCTCCACATTGACTCTGTACCAGTACACCCTGTATATAGCCTCCACATTGACTCTTTACCAGTACCCCTGTATATAGTCTCCACATTGACTCTGTTGGTAGTGTGTTATAGCTCTCCACATTGACTGTACTGGATCCCCTGTATATAACCACATTGACTCTGTACCGGTACCCCCTGTATATAGCCTCCACATTGACTCTGTACCAGTACCCCCTGTATATAGCCTCCACATTGACTCTGTACCGGTACCCCTGTATATAGCCTCCACATTGACTCTGTACCGTACCCCCTGTATATAGTCTCCACATTGACTGTACCGTGTACCAGTATATAGTCTCCACATTGACTGTAGGCCCCCCCCTGTATATAGCCTCCACATTGACTCTGTTGGTACCCCTTTATATAGTCTCCACATTGACCTGTACCGGTACCCCTGTATATAGCCTCCACATTGACTCTGTACCGTACCCCCTGTATATAGTCTCCACATTGACTGTACCGGTACCCCCTGTATATAGTCTCCACATTGACTGTACCGGTACCCCTGTATATAGCCTCCACATTGACTCTGTACCAGTACCCCTCTATATAGCTCCACATTGACTCTGTACCAGTACCCCCTGTATATAGTCTCCACATTGACTCTGTACCAGTACCCCCTGTATATAGCCTCCACATTGACTCTGTACCAGTACCCCTGTATATAGTCTCCACATTGACTGTACCGGTACCCCCTGTATATAGTCTCCACATTGACTCTGTACCAGTACCCCCTTTATATAGCCTCCACATTGACTCTGTACAGGTACCCCCTGTATATAGCCTCCACATTGACTCTGTACCGGTACCCCCCTGTATATAGCCTCCACATTGACTCTGTACTGGTACCCCTGTATATAGTCTCTCCATTGTTATTTGACTCTGTATATAGTCATTGACCACCCCATAGTCTCCACATTGAAACCTGTACCGGTACCCCTGTATATAGCCTCCACATTGACTCTGTACCGGTACCCCCTGTAGTGTTAAGTATAGTCTCCACATTGACTCTGTACCGATAACCCATTGACTGTACCGGTACCCCTGTTTATAGTCTCCATTGACTGTTGGTATTGTTAACTCTGTACTGTTATAGTCTCCACATTAACTCTGTCTGGACCCCCTGTATATAGCCTCAGTTCTATTGTCTATCCATTGAAACCCTGTATTTCTACTGCTGCTCTTTAACAACTTGACTCTTTATTTGGAATCCATTGTATATAGTGTTAAGTCAGTTGGGTGGTCTGGATCCATTGAAACCAGTTGGTAGTGTTAAGTCACATTGTGGTCTGGATCCATTGAAACCAGTTGGTAGTATTTTAAGTCAGTTGGGTGGTCTGGATCCATTGAAACCAGTATCTATTTGTTTTAATTTAGTTTATTGTTATTTTCAGTTGGGTGGTCTGGATCCATTGAAACCAGTATCTAGTGTTTTAAGTCAGTTGGGTGGTCTGGATCCATTGAAACCAGTTGGTAGTGTTAAGTCAGTTGGGTGGTCTGGATCCATTGAAACCAGTTGGTAGTGTGTTAAGTCAGTTGGGTGGTCTGGATCCATTGAAACCAGTTGGTAGTGTTTTAAGTCAGTTGGGTGGTCTGGATCCATTGAAACCAGTTGGTAGTGTGTTAAGTCAGTTGGGTGGTCTGGATCCATTGAAACCAGTTGGTAGTGTTTTAAGTCAGTTGGGTGGTCTGGATCCATTGAAACCAGTTGGGTGTTTTAAGTCAGTTGGGTGGTCTGGATCCATTGAAACCAGTTGGTAGTGTTTAAGTCAGTTGGGTGGTCTGGATCCATTGAAACCAGTTGGTAGTGTTTTAAGTTAGTTGGGTGGTCTGGATCCATTGAAACCAGTTGGTAGTGTTTTTGGTCTGGATCCATTAGTGTTTTAAGTTAGTTGGGTGGTCTGGATCCATTGAAACCAGTTGGTAGTGTTTAAGTCAGTTGGGTGGTCTGGATCCATTGAAACCAGTTGGTAGTGTTTTAAGTCAGTTGGGTGGTCTGGATCCATTGAAACCAGTTGGTAGTGTGTTAAGTCAGTTGGGTGGTCTGGATCCATTGAAACCAGTTGGTAGTGTGTTAAGTCAGTTGGGTGGTCTGGATCCATTGAAACCAGTTGGTAGTGTGTTAAGTCAGTTGGGTGGTCTGGATCCATTGAAACCAGTTGGTAGTGTGTTAAGTCAGTTGGGTGGTCTGGATCCATTGAAACCAGTTGGTAGTGTGTTAAGTCAGTTGGGTGGTCTGGATCCATTGAAACCAGTTGGTAGTGTGTTAAGTCAGTTGGGTGGTCTGGATCCATTGAAACCAGTTGGTAGTGTTTTAAGTCAGTTGGGTGGTCTGGATACATTGAAACCAGTATCTAGTGTTTTAAGTCAGTTGGGTGGTCTGGATACATTGAAACCAGTATCTAGTGTTTTAAGTCAGTTGGGTGGTCTGGATCCATTGAAACCAGTTGGTAGTGTTTTAAGTCAGTTGGGTGGTCTGGATCCATTGAAACCAGTATCTAGTGTGTTAAGTCAGTTGGGTGGTCTGGATCCACTCATTGTGAAGAAAGTGGATTTTATGTCATTTATAACACAAGTGTTTAAGAAGTCCAGGAAGCTGGACATCATTATATCTGCAGCCAACATGTTTTTGGGTCTCCAAGACAAGGACTATTTGTTGCTAGGAAATGTTCCGCTCTCACAGGTGGCTTCTGAGGCTGTGTTAGGACCTGATTAGAATGAGTTTTTTTAAATATAGAAAACAGGTTGATTTTGTTTAGCTAATTTCTTTTTTGGTATTTTTTATGATGTTTTATTTCTTTTTACCCAAATGTTGTCCTTTTTATCCTTATTATCCACCCGCACAGTAGGTGGCGGAATGCACTTCTAATTGTTACGAACACCATTATAACACAGAAGAAGAAGAAGAGGTTTGGAGACCCCTGTTCCACATGGTCTTATGCTGAGCTATGCTAGCTGTGTTTACACAGGCAGTCCAATTCTGTTATATTGTCCCACGAATTGGTCTTAAACCACTTCAGATATTTTTCAATACTGATCTGATTGGTCAAAACACCAATTAGTGAGAAAAAAACATTAGAATTGGAATATGTGGAACAGGGTCTCCAAACCTCTTCTTCCACCAACTGTATGGTCCCCTTGCAGAGGATTTACTGGTAATGCACGTCTCCTGGAAAGACATGGTTGTGATGTTAACATTTTACACTTTTTGTAGAAGGGACGTAGGGCAACACGCCTTTGTTGGTAAAGGTGTCATCCCAATGGGACCGGCTAGCGTATTGTTTAGGGACAATGAGGGGACATTGGGAGCTGTTTTTGAGAGGGAAGATCAGTCAACAAATTGAATGGGCTGAGGGCCTAAAGATCAGTCAACAAATTGAATGGGCTGGGGGGCCTAAAGATCAGTCAACAAATTGAATGGGCTGGTGGGGCCCTAAAGATCAGTCAACAAATTGAATGGGCTGGGGGGCCTAAAGAAGGTGTGGAAAGTCTTAGGAGGGCAGTTCTTACACAGTATGAATTGTTTTGTATGGGAGATTGAGGAGAAATGGCACCTCAATCGCGCTCATACACAACAATTTATTTACTGCCTATCTAAGCACAATCCTGCACAACAAAACCCCTTCCCTTAAACAGTACTGTTTGTAAACCTCCCTAGCCCATTGACTTTGACTGATCAGGAGTAGCCTTTTCCAGGGGCTTTTGTATTGTGTTTTGAGAAACTGCAGAGATAAGAATGAGGTGGTTGTGTCATTACGGTTGCAGTCTTGATTTCATACCTTTTCAGTGTCCCTTGCTGGTTTTCTGTCCCACAATCTTGTTGTGCTAAATATCCGCAAGGTGTGTCCGCTCCTTCATGCTTGTGTATCCAACATGCCTCCACTTTGGGGTATTTTTCAGCAAGGCACTGTGGAATGACTCCAGATAACCTGAGTTTTACAAAGAGAAAAGCTCAAAAGAAAAGAGGGCTAGACTAAATTGATCACATGATCTGGAAGGTACTCTGCGGTCCTCAGACTAATTCTAACCACCCGTAACCCCATAATATAAAACACAAACCATACAGACACTACACACTTCATGTTTACACCATGCTTACTGTAAATTGAGCTATCTTAGCTGTCAGCTTGTAAATATTTTTGACAACTTACCTTCATCTTGTGCAGAGCTAGGGGTTGGAAGCTCATGTTGGTGGAAATAGATGCTGTAGCAACTACAACAAAAAACACAACCAACCATTTGTATTGATCTCTATTTGACTTGCTAGATTTGATACCTAACATTGGACATTTCAATATTGTCTGCTTGCTGTTAGCTAACTAACATTAATAATTGGCAGGAAGATTGCTATCCAGCTGAGACTGGCTGAGAACCAACTAACCAACCATAGACGATTTATATACATTCGTCATTGCTAACGTTATCAACACACAAACAGCGTGATCTTGCTATATAGACAATTATATTTTCATTGACGGAATAGAATAGATGGCTGCCAGATTGAGCTACTCTTATTTGCTAACAAGCATTAGCTAACTTATGCTAGCTAAAGTCAGTCAAAGGCAATACCAAAATAGACTACCAATAGCAGTGACTACCAAAAGTGCAAACAAAATGTTTATGCTGCAGAAGGTGAGTTACCAGTCTAGCAGTGACTACCAATAGCAGTGCAATACCAAAATAGCAGTTACCAGTAGCGTGACTACCAATAGCAGTGACTACCAATAGCAGTGACTACCAATAGCAGTGACTACCAATAGCAGTGCAATACCAAAATAGCAGTGACTACCAATAGCGGTGACTACCAATAGCAGTGACTACCAATAGCAGTGACTACCAATAGCAGTGACTACCAAAATAGCAGTGACTACCCAATAGCAGTGACTACCAATAGCGGTGACTACCAATAGCGGTGACTACCAATAGCAGTGACTACCAATAGCAGTGACTACCAATAGCGGTGACTACCAATAGCGGTGACTACCAATAGCAGTGACTACCAATAGCAGTGACTACCAATAGCGGTGACTACCAATAGCGGTGACTACCAATAGCGGTGTGCAATACCAATAGCAGTGACTACCAATAGCAATAGCGGTGACTACCAATAGCAGGACTACCAATAGCGGTGACTACCAATAGCGGTGACTACCAATAGCGGTGACTACCAATAGCGGTGCAATACCAATAGCAGTGACTACCAATAGCAGTGACTACCAATAGCAGTGCAATAGCGGTGACTAAAATAGCAATAGCAGTGCAATACCAAAAGCGGTGACTACCAATAATAGCGGTGATACCAAAAAACCAGATAGCTATAGCGGTTTAGCTGAGGGCTTTCAGAAATACCAATACTGTAAGTTACAGGACTGTACGGTTTAGCTGAGGGCTTTCAGAAATCAATACTGTAAGTTACAGGACTGTAACTTTAGCTAGCTAACTTAGCTAGTCCAGCTAGGCTATGAAGCTAGCTAACATTAGATTACATCCAATTGAGTATCTGTCATTTTGTTGTGGAGGGAAAAAAAATCTATGGTATCGCATCACTTTTCAGCTGTTGTCGAAATGTATTCCCCATGAGTTCAGCCTGAAAATCCCTCTGGTAATCTTTGGTCACTGTAAGGCTTATCATTCTTCATAACCGCAAGGCACTGGCAGCATCGGGGTAAATCTCTGGTTGGTAAAACGATGAGAGAGAACTTATTTTCGCGCTTGTTTGTAATTAGCACAGCCAGGCACAGAACACCACACAGGCATGATGACAAACACTAGTGAAAAACAGCCAGGCACAGAATACATTTACATTTACATTTAAGTCATTTAGCAGACGCTCTTATCCAGAGCGACTTACACAGGCATGATGACAAACACTAGTGAAAAACAGCCAGGCACAGAACACCACACAGGCATGATGACAAACACTAGTGAAAAACAGCCAGGTACAGAACAAACACATGATGACAAACACTAGTGAAAACAGCCAGGCACAGAACACCACACAGGCATGATGACAAACACTAGTGAAAAACAGCCAGGCCAGAACACCACACAGGCATGATGAGAAACACTAGTGAAAAACAGCCAGGCACAGAACACCACACAGGCATGATGACAAACACTAGTGAAAACAGCCAGGCACAGAACACCACACAGGCATGATGACAAACACTAGTGAAAAACAGCCAGGCCAGAACACCACACAGGCATGATGAGAAACACTAGTGAAAAACAGCCAGGCACAGAACACCACACAGGCATGATGACAAACACTAGTGAAAAACAGCCAGGCACAGAAACACCACACAGGCATGATGACAAACACTAGTGAAAAACAGCCAGGCACAGAACACCACACAGGCATGATGACAAACACTAGTGAAAAACAGCCAGGCCAGAACACCACACAGGCATGATGACAAACACTAGTGAAAAACAGCCAGGCACAGAACACCACATAGGCATGATGACAAACACTAGTGAAAAACAGCCAGGCCAGAACACCACACAGGCATGATGACAAACACTAGTGAAAAACAGCCAGGCACAGAACACCACACAGGCATGATGACAAACACTAGTGAAAAACAGCCAGGCACAGAACACCACACAGGCATGATGACAAACACTAGTGAAAAACAGCCAGGCCAGAACACCACAGGCATGATGACAAACACTAGTGAAAAACAGCCAGGTACAGAACACCACACAGGCATGATGACAAACACTAGTGAAAAACAGCCAGGCACAGAACAACACAGGCATGATGACAAACACTAGTGAAAAACAGCCAGGCCAGAACACCACACAGGCATGATGACAAACACTAGTGAAAAACAGCCAGGCACAGAACACCACACAGGCATGATGACAAACACTAGTGAAAAACAGCCAGGCACAGAACACCACACAGGCATGATGAGAAACACTAGTGAAAAACAGCCAGGCACAGAACACCACACAGGCATGATGACAAACACTAGTGAAAACAGCCAGGTACAGAACACCACACAGGCATGATGACAAACACTAGTGAAAAACAGCCAGGCACAGAACACCACACAGGCATGATGACAAACACTAGTGAAAAACAGCCAGGTACAGAACACCACACAGGCATGATGACAAACACTAGTGAAAAACAGCCAGGCCAGAACACCACACAGGCATGATGACAAACACTAGTGAAAAACAGCCAGGTACAGAACACCACACAGGCATGATGAGAAACACTAGTGAAAAACAGCCAGGCACAGAACACCACACAGGCATGATGACAAACACTAGTGAAAAACAGCCAGGTACAGAACACCACACAGGCATGATGACAAACACTAGTGAAAAACAGCCAGGCACAGAACACCACACAGGCATGATGACAAACACTAGTGAAAAACAGCCAGGTACAGAACACCACATAGGCATGATGACAAACACTAGTGAAAAACAGCCAGGCCAGAACACCACACAGGCATGATGACAAACACTAGTGAAAACAGCCACACAGAACACCACACAGGCATGATGACAAACACTAGTGAAAAACAGCCAGGTACAGAACACCACACAGGCATGATGACAAACACTAGTGAAAAACAGCCAGGCACAGAACACCACACAGGCATGATGACAAACACTAGTGAAAAACAGCCAGGTACAGAACACCACACAGGCATGATGACAAACACTAGTGAAAAACAGCCAGGCACAGAACACCACACAGGCATGATGACAAACACTAGTGAAAAACAGCCAGGCACAGAACACCACACAGGCATGATGACAAACACTAGTGAAAACAGCCAGGTACAGAAAAACAGACAAACACTAGTGAAAAACAGCCAGGCCAGAACACCACACAGGCATGATGACAAACACTAGTGAAAAACAGCCAGGTACAGAACACCACACAGGCATGATGACAAACACTAGTGAAAAACAGCCAGGTACAGAACACCACACAGGCATGATGACAAACACTAGTGAAAAACAGCCAGGTACAGAACACCACACAGGCATGATGACAAACACTAGTGAAAACAGCCAGGTACAGAACACCACACAGGCATGATGACAAACACTAGTGAAAAACAAAACAAAATACCTTGCAGATGTTCTGAGATTGCTGTGTGTTGTTCGTTCGAAGTACAGGCAGTTGTAGGCATGACTCCTCTACCTAGTGGTGTATCTGCATTTGCCAAGAATGCAGGACTTTGGTTCACTATGAGCAGTCAAATACACAGGAAGTCGAAAACTTCCTGATTCAACAAGTGAAATTAAAATGTCCTAGTTCTAGCTTGTGGTTTGAATAATTGTGATGTTTATGATAAATATGTAATGTTGTTACCATAGTAATGCCGTGACAGAGCCAGAGTGAAATTCCCTTGAAGATAGCTACACTCTTAGAAGAAAAAGTCCCATCTAGAACCTAAAATGGTTCTTCGGTTGTCCCCATAGGAGAACCCTTTAAAGAATCATTTTTGGTTCCAGGTAGAACCCTTTTGGGTTCCATGTAAAACTCTTTCCACAGAGGGTTCTTCATGAACCAAAAGAGTTTTACCTGGAACCAAAAAGGGTTCTACCTGGAATCAAAAGGGTTCACCTATGGGGACAACTGAAGAACCCTTTTAGAATCCTTTTTCTAAAGAGTGTAGGTGGGACAACCACATATCACAGTCATAGTAAGTAAAACATTTTCCTCAATAAAGTAGCCATCAGCAAAGTCAGTGCAAGTAGGGAAAAAAAAAGTAAAATGTTAGTTCACGAGAGGCAAGGTTTTATTTTATTTATTTAGTATCGCTCTGTGTGAAAGAAAGAATGAAAGAAGGAAAAGATTGAAAGAAATAAGAGCATAAGAGAGTGTCGTGACTGTCCTGTGAGGATACAGATGGGTCAGATCAGCTTTGCAGTGGATGACATCGACCAGACCCCCTCTCTCCTGGGGGGTGGGGGGGGGGGGGGGAGCTGGTGGGTGGTTGACAGTTCACACCCTGTTGTGAATCAGGGATTAGCTATCAGCTATCTCCCTCCCCAAATTCACACAGGAAATTTCTTTGTTCACAGATGTTTTCCCGCCGAAACTGACACATTCTAAAGCGAGTACTGGGGAACGTGGGGAACGGTCAGAGGCGATCTAAAGAATAATAATGTCATATGGGCTGTTATTTTGTGATGTCATAAAGGAAATAATGTAACTTGAAAAGTATACACACCTCATGTACGAAGTCTCCATCCTCTATGTTGTACATGAACACTTCTGAAAGTGTTTTTGTTAAGAGAGGGTGTGATCTTAGAAATTATACAAGGAAATTGTTTCTATAAGGAGGTCAGCGAACATGTCAGCCTGACTAACCGCCCCAATTTGAAGACCTGTATAAAATGAGGGGTTTAAAAGGAACATATCAAACTAGAGAGGCGTGTAGCTGCAGATAAAGGGGTTTGAACTCTGAAATCTCAACACAAGGTAGAGACAATAATAAACCTCCTGGTACACCTCACGGGTACACCTCACGGGTACACCTCCTGGTACACCTCCTGGTACACTTCCTGGTACACCTCACGGGTACACCTCACTGGTACACCTCACTGGTACCTCCTGGTACACCTCCTGGTACACCTCCTGGTACACCTCACGGGTACACCTCCTGGTACACCTCACAGGTACACCTCCTGGTACACCTCCTGGTACACCTCCGGGTACACCTCACGGGTACACCTCCTGGTACACCTCCTGGTACACCTCCGGGTACACCTCACGGGTACACTCCTGGTACACCTCACGGGTACACCTCCTGGTACACCTCCGGGTACACCTCACGGGTACACCTCACGGGTACACCTCACTGGTACACCTCACGGGTACACCTCCTGGTACACTCCTGGTACACCTCCTGGTACACCTCACGGGTACACCTCCTGGTACACCTCACGGGTACACCTCACGGGTACACCTCCTGGTACACCTCACGGGTACACCTCACGGGTACACCTCCTGGTACACCTCCTGGTACACCTCACGGGTACACCTCACGGGTACACCTCCTGGTACACCTCACGGGTACACCTCCTGGTACACCTCCTGGTACACCTCACGGGTACACCTCCTGGTACACCTCCTGGTACACCTCACGGGTACACCTCCTGGTACACCTCCTGGTACACCTCACGGGTACACCTCCTGGTACACCTCACAGGTACACCTCCTGGTACACCTCCTGGTACACCTCACGGGTACCTCCTGGTACACCTCACGGGTACACCTCCTGGTACACCTCACGGGTACACCTCACGGGTACACCTCCTGGTACACCTCACGGGTACACCTCACGGGTACACCTCCTGGTACACCTCCTGGTACACCTCACGGGTACACCTCCTGGTACACCTCCTGGTACACCTCACGGGTACACCTCCTGGTACACCTCACGGGTACACCTCACGGGTACACCTCCTGGTACACCTCACTGGTACACCTCACGGGTACACCTCCTGGTACACCTCCTGGTACATCTCCTGGTACACCTCCTGGTACACCTCCCTGGTACACCTCACGGGTACACCTCCTGGTACACCTCCTGGTACACCTCACGGGTACACCTCCTGGTACACCTCACGGGTACACCTCACGGGTACACCTCACCTCCTGGTACACCTCACGGGTACACTCCTGGTACACCTCCTGGTACACCTCACGGGTACACCTCCTGGTACACCTCACGGGTACACCTCCTGGTACACCTCCTGGTACCTCACGGGTACACCTCCTGGTACACCTCACGGGTACACCTCCTGGTACACCTCCGGGTACACCTCACGGGTACACCTCCTGGTACACCTCACGGGTACACCTCACGGGTACACCTCCTGGTACACCTCCTGGTACACCTCCTGGTACACCTCACGGGTACACCTCCTGGTACACCTCCTGGTACACCTCACGGGTACACCTCCGGGTACACCTCCTGGTACACCTCACGGGTACACCTCCTGGTACACCTCCTCACTGGTACACCTCACTGGTACACCTCCTGGTACACCTCACGGGTACACCTCCTGGTACACCTCCTGGTACACCTCACGGGTACACCTCCTGGTACACCTCCTGGTACACCTCACGGGTACACCTCCTGGTACACCTCCGGGTACACCTCCTGGTACACCTCACGGGTACACCTCACGGGTACACCTCCTGGTACACCTCACTGGTACACCTCCTGGGTACACCTCCTGGTACACCTCACTGGTACACCTCCTGGTACACCTCACGGGTACACCTCCTGGTACACCTCCTGGTACACCTCACGGGTACACCTCCTGGTACACCTCCTGGTACACCTCCTGGTACACCTCACGGGTACACCTCGGGTACACCTCCTGGTACACCTCACGGGTACACCTCCTGGTACACCTCCTGGTACACCTCACGGGTACACCTCACGGGTACACCTCCTGGTACACCTCACTGGTACACCTCACGGGTACACCTCACGGGTACACCTCCTGGTACACCTCCTGGTACACCTCCTGGTACACCTCACGGGTACACCTCACGGGTACACCTCCTGGTACACCTCACGGGTACACCTCCTGGTACACCTCCTGGTACACCTCACGGGTACACCTCCTGGTACACCTCCTGGTACACCTCACGGGTACACCTCCTGGTACACCTCACGGGTACACCTCCTGGTACACCTCCTGGTACAACTCCTGGTACACCTCACTGGTACACCTCACGGGTACACCTCCTGGTACACCTCACGGGTACACTCTCCTGGTACACCTCCTGGTACACCTCACGGGTACACCTCCTGGTACACCTCACGGGTACACCTCCTGGTACACCTCCTGGTACACCTCACGGGTACACCTCACGGGTACACCTCCTGGGTACACCTCCTGGGTACACCTGGGTACACCTCCGGGTACACCTCACTGGTACACCTCACTGGTACACCTCCTGGTACACCTCACGGGTACACCTCCTGGTACACCTCACGGGTACACCTCCTGGTACACCTCACGGGTACACCTCACGGGTACACCTCACTGGTACACCTCACGGGTACACCTCCTGGTACACCTCCTGGTACAACTCCTGGTACACCTCCTGGTACACCTCACGGGTACACCTCCTGGTACACCTCACGGGTACACCTCACGGGTACACCTCCTGGTACACCTCATGGGTACACCTCACGGGTACACCTCCTGGTACACCTCCTGGTACACCTCACGGGTACACCTCACGGGTACACCTCCTGGGTACACCTCACGGGTACACCTCCTGGTACACCTCACGGGTACACCTCCTGGTACACCTCACGGGTACACCTCACGGGTAGACCTCCTGGTACACCTCACGGGTACAGCTCACTGGTACACCTCACTGGTACATCTCCTGGTACACCTCCTGGTACACCTCACGGGTACACCTCCTGGTACACCTCCTGGTACACCTCCTGGTACACCTCACGGGTACACCTCACGGGTACACCTCCTGGTACACCTCCTGGTACACCTCACGGGTACACCTCCTGGTACACCTCACGGGTACACCTCCTGGTACACCTCACGGGTACACCTCACGGGTACACCTCACTGGTACACCTCACGGGTACACCTCCTGGTACACCTCCTGGTACAACTCCTGGTACACCTCCTGGTACACCTCACGGGTACACCTCCTGGTACACCTCACGGGTACACCTCACGGGTACACCTCCTGGTACACCTCATGGGTACACCTCACGGGTACACCTCACGGGTACACCTCCTGGTACACCTCACGGGTACACCTCACTGGTACACCTCCTGGTACACCTCCGGGTACACCTCCTGGTACACCTCCTGGTACACCTCACGGGTACACCTCCTGGTACACCTCCTGGTACATCTCCTGGTACACCTCCTGGTACACCTCCTGGTACACTCACGGGTACACCACTGGTCACCTCCGGGTACACCTCCTGGTACACCTCACGGGTACACCTCACGGGTACACCTCACGGGTACACCTCACGGGTACACCTCCTGGTACACCTCACGGGTACACCTCCTGGTACACCTCCTGGTACACCTCACGGGTACACCTCCTGGTACACCTCACGGGTACACCTCCTGGTACACCTCCTGGTACACCTCACGGGTACACCTCCTGGTACACCTCACGGGTACACCTCACGGGTACACCTCACGGGTACACCTCCTGGTACACCTCCTGGTACACCTCACGGGTACACCTCACGGGTACACCTCCTGGTACACCTCACGGGTACACCTCACGGGTACACCTCACGGGTACACCTCCTGGTACACCTCCTGGTACACCTCACGGGTACACCTCCTGGTACACCTCACGGGTACACCTCACGGGTACACCTCCTGGTACACCTCACGGGTACACCGGGTCACCTCACGGGTACACCTCCTGGTACACCTCACTGGTACACCTCCGGGTACACCACTGGTACACCTCACGGGTACACCTCCTGGTACACCTCACGGGTACACCTCCTGGTACACCTCCTGGTACACCTCACGGGTACACCTCCTGGTACACCTCACGGGTACACCTCACGGGTACACCTCCTGGTACACCTCCTGGTACACCTCACGGGTACACCTCCTGGTACACCTCCTGGTACACCTCACGGGTACACCTCCTGGTACACCTCACGGGTACACCTCACGGGTACACCTCCTGGTACACCTCACGGGTACACCTCCTGGTACACCTCCTGGTACACCTCCTGGTACACCTCACGGGTACACCTCCTGGTACACCTCCTGGTACACCTCACGGGTACACCTCCTGGTACACCTCCTGGTACATCACTCCTGGTACACCTCACGGGTACACCTCCTGGTACACCTCACGGGTACACCTCACGGGTACACCTCACTGGTACACCTCACGGGTACACCTCCTGGTACACCTCACGGGTACACCTCCTGGTACACCTCACGGGTACACCTCACGGTACACCTCACGGGTACACCTCCTGGTACACCTCACGGGTACACCTCACGGGGTACACCTCCTGGTACACCTCCGGGTACACCTCACGGGTACACCTCCTGGTACACCTCCTGGTACACCTCACGGGTACACCTCCTGGTACACCTCACTGGTACACCTCCTGGTACACCTCCGGGTACACCTCACGGGTACACCTCCTGGTACACCTCACGGGTACACCTCCTGGTACACCTCCTGGTACACTCCTGGTACACCTCCTGGTACACCTCCGGGTACACACCTCACGGGTACACCTCCTGGTACACCTCACTGGTACACTCACGGGTACACCTCCTGGTACAACGGGTACACCTCCTGGTACACCTCCTGGGTACACCTCACGGTACACCTCACGGGTACACCTCCTGGTACACCTCACGGGTACACCTCACGGGTACACCTCCTGGTACACCTCACGGGTACACCTCCTGGTACACCTCACGGGTACACCTCACGGGTACACCTCCTGGTACACCTCACGGGTACACCTCCTGGTACACCTCCTGGTACACCTCACGGGTACACCTCCTGGTACACCTCCTGGTACACCTCACGGGTACAGCTCACTGGTACACCTCACTGGTACACCTCCTGGTACACCTCCTGGTACACCTCCGGGTACACCTCACTGGTACACCTCTGGTACACCTCCTGGTACACCTCACGGGTACAGCTCCTGGTACACCTCACTGGTACACCTCCTGGTACACCTCCTGGTACACCTCACGGGTACACCTCCTGGTACACCTCCTGGTACACCTCCGGGTACACCTCCTGGTACACCTCACTGGTACACCTCACGGGTACACCTCACTGGTACACCTCCTGGTACACCTCACGGGTACACCTCCTGGTACACTCCTGGTACACTCCCTCACGGGTACACCTCCTGGTACACCTCACTGGTACACCTCACGGGTACACCTCACTGGTACACCTCATGGGTACACCTCACGGGTACACCTCCTGGTACACCTCCTGGTACACCTCCTGGTACACCTCACGGGTACACCTCCTGGTACACCTCACGGGTACACCTCCTGGTACACCTCCTGGTACACCTCACGGGTACACCTCCTGGTACACCTCCTGGGTACACCTCACTGGTACACCTCCTGGTACACCTCACTGGTACACCTCACTGGTACACCTCCTGGTACACCTCTACGGGTACACCTCCTGGTACACCTCCTGGTACACCTCACGGGTAGACCTCCTGGTACACCTCCTGGTACACCTCACGGGTACACCTCACGGGTACACCTCCTGGTACACCTCACGGGTACACCTCCTGGTACACCTCACGGGTACACCTCACGGGTACCCTCCTGGTACACCTCACGGGTACACCTCCTGGTACACCTCCGGGTACACCTCCGGGTACACCTCACGGGTACACCTCCTGGTACACCTCACGGGTACACCTCCTGGTACACCTCCTGGTACACCTCACGGGTACACCTCCTGGTACACCTCCTGGTACACCTCCTGGTACACTCACCTGGTACACCTGGTACACCTCACGGGTACACCTCCTGGTACACCTCACGGGTACTCCTGAGTACACCTCCTGGTACACCTCACGGGTACACCTCCTGGTACACCTCCTGGTATACTTGGTATACTCACGGGTACACCTCACGGGTACACCTCCTGGTACACCTCCGGGTACACCTCACTGGTACACCTCCTGGTACACCTCACGGGTACACCTCCTGGTACACCTCCTGGTACACCTCACGGGTACACCTCCGGGTACACCTCCTGGTACACCTCACGGGTACACCTCCGGGTACACTTCCTGGTACCTCCGGTGCTGGTACACCTCACGGGTACAACTCCGGGTACACCTCCTGGTACACCTCACGGGTACACCTCACGGGTACACCTCCTGGTACACCTCACGGGTACACCTCACGGGTACACCTCCTGGTACACGGGTACACCTCACGGGTACACCTCACGGGTACACCTCCTGGTACACCTCACGGGTACACCTCACGGGTACACCTCCTGGTACACCTCACGGGTACACCTCATGGGTACACCTCACGGGTACACCTCCTGGTACACCTCCTGGTACACCTCACGGGTACACCTCACGGGTACACCTCCTGGTACACCTCACTGGTACACCTCACGGGTACACCTCCTGGTACACCTCCTGGTACACCTCCTGGTACACCTCACGGGTACACCTCCTGGTACACCTCACGGGTACACCTCCTGGTACACCTCACGGGTACACCTCACGGGTACACCTCCTGGTACACCTCACTGGTACACCTCACGGGTACACCTCACGGGTACACCTCCTGGTACACCTCACTGGTACCTCACGGGTACACCTCACGGTACACCTCCTGGTACACCTCACGGGTACACCTCCTGGTACACCTCCTGGTACACCTCACGGGTACACCTCCTGGTACACCTCACGGGTACACCTCACGGGTACACCTCCTGGTACACCTCACTGGTACACCTCACGGGTACACCTCCTGGTACACCTCACGGGTACACCTCACGGGTACACTCCTGGTACACCTCACGGGTACACCTCACTGGTACACCTCCTGGTACACCTCACGGGTACACCTCCTGGTACACCTCCTGGTACACCTCACTGGTACACCTCCTGGTACACGGGTACACCTCACGGGTACACCTCCTGGTACACCTCCTGGTACACCTCACGGGTACACCTCACGGGTACACCTCCTGGTACACCTCCTGGTACACCTCACGGGTACACCTCCTGGTACACCTCCTGGTACACCTCCTGGTACACCTCACGGGTACACTCACGGGTACACTCCTGGTACACCTCCTGATACACCTCACGGGTACAACCTCCTGGTACACCTCCTGGTACACCTCATGGGGGTACACCTCCTGGTACACCTCACGGGTACACCTCACGGGTACACCTCCTGGTACACCTCACGGGTACACCTCCTGGTACACCTCCGGGATACACCTCACGGGTACACCTCCTGGTACACCTCCTGGTACACCTCACTGGTACACCTCCTGGTACACCTCACCTGGTACACCTCACGGGTACACCTCCTGGTACACCTCTCCTGGTACACCTCATGGCAACCTCTGGTACACACCTCCCGGTACACCTCCTGGTACACCTCACTGGTACACCTCACGGGTACACCTCCTGGTACACTCACGGGTACACCTCACTGGGTACACCTCCTGGTACACCTCCTGGTACACCTCACTGGTACACCTCACGGGTACACCTCCTGGTACACCTCACTGGTACACCTCCTGGTACACCTCACTGGTACACCTCACGGGTACACCTCCTGGTACACCTCACGGGTACACCTCCTGGTACACCTCCTGGTACACCTCCGGGTACACCTCCTGGTACACCTCACGGGTACACCTCCTGGTACACCCTGGTACACCTCACTGGTACACCTCCTGGTACACCTCACGGGTACACCTCCTGGTACACCTCACTGGTACACCTCCTGGTACACCTCCTGGTACACCTCACGGGTACACCTCCCTGGTACACCTCCTGGTACACCGGGTACACCCCTGGTACACCTCACGGGTACACCTCACGGGTACACCTCCTGGTACACCTCACTGGTACACCTCATGGGTACACCTCCTGGTACACCTCCGGGTACACCTCCTGGTACACCTCACGGGTACACCTCCTGGTACACCTCCTGGTACACCTCACGGTACACCTCCTGGTACACCTCCGGGTACACCTCACGGGTACCTCCTGGTACACCTCACTGGTACACCTCCTGGGTACACCTCCTGGTACACCTCACGGGTACACCTCCTGGTACACCTCCTGGTACACCTCACTGGTACACCTCCTGGTACACCTCCTGGTACACCTCACGGGTACACCTCCTGGTACACCTCACTGGTACACCTCACGGTACACCTCCTGGTACACCTCACGGGTACACCTCCTGGTACACCTCACTGGTACACCACTGATACACCTCACGGGTACACCTCCTGGTACACCTCACCTCCCGGGGTACACCTCACTGGTACACCTCCTGGTACACCTCCTGGTACACCTCACGGGTACACCTCCTGGTACACCTCCTGGTACACCTCACGGGTACACCTCCTGGTACACCTCACTGGTACACTGGTACACTCACGGGTACACTCCTGGTACACCTCCTGGTACACCTCCTGGTACACCTCCTGGTACACCTCCTGGTACACTCACGGGTACACCTCCTGGTACACCTCACGGGTCACTGGTACCTCCTGGTACACCTCCTGGGTACACCTCACGGGTACTGGTACACCTCCTGGTACACACTCACGGGTACACCTCCTGGTACACCTCACTGGTACACCTCACTGATACACTCACGGGTACAATTCTCCTGTACACTCTCACGGGTACACCTCCTGGTACACCTCACTGGTACACCTCCTCACGGGTACACCTCCTGGTACACTGGTACAGCTCACGGGTACACTTCCTGGTACACCTCACGGGTACACTCACGGGTACACCTTCCGGTACACTCACGGTACACTCTCCCGGTACTTCTCCTGGTACAATTTCACGGGTACACTCACGGGTACACCTCCTGGTACACCACGGGTACACTCTCCTGGTACACTCACGGGTAAGGCCACCTCCTGGTACACCTCACGGTACCACTCACGCTCCTCCTGGTACACTCACTGGTACACTTCATGGGTACAAACTTCACGGGTACACCTCCTGGTACACCTCACGGTACCTCCTGGTACACCCCGGTTCTCACGGGTACACCACGGGTACACCTCCTGGTACACTCACGGGTACAATTCCTCCGGGTACACCTCCTGGTACACTCCTGGTACACCTCACGGGTACACCTCCGGGTACATTTCCTGGTACACTTCCTGGTACATTCTCCGGGTACACCTCCGGGTACACTCCTGGTACACTTCCTCGACTCACGGGGTACACCTCGGGTACACCTCCCTGGTACACTCACGGTACCTCTCGGGTACATTTCCTGGTACACTCCTGGTACACTCACGGGTACACTTCCTGGTACACCTTCTGGTACACTCCTGGTACACCACGGTCCACACTCCTGGTACACTCCGGGTACACCTCACGGGTACACCTTCCTGGTACACTCACGGGTATACCTCACGGGTACACCTCCTGGTACATTTCCTGGTACAATTTCTCACGGGTACCCTCAAGGGTACACTTCCTGTACACTCACGGGTACAATTCCTCCCCGGTACACTCACGGGTACACTCACGGGTACACTCTCCTGGTACACCTCACGGGTACACCTCGCGTGGTACACCTCACAGGTACACCTCACGGGTCACCCTCGTGGTACACCTCCTGGTACACCTCCTGGTACACCTCCTGGTACACCTCACCGGGTACACCTCCTGGTACACCTCCTGGTACACCTCACGGGTACACCTCCTGGTACACCTCCGCACCTCACGGGGTACACCTCCTGGCACACCTCACTGGTACACCTCCTGGTACACCTCACGCAGGTACACCTCCTGGTACACCTCCTGGTACACCTCACGGGTACACCTCCTGGTACACCTCCGGGTCACCTCACGGAGCACACCTCCTGGTACACCTCACTGGGTACACCTCACGGGTACACCTCCTGGTACACATCCTGGTACACACTCACGGGTACACCTCTGGTGCACCTCACTGGTACACCTCACGGGTACACTCTCCTCTGGTACACTCATGGTACAGCTCACTGGTACACCTCACTGGTACACCTCACGGATACACCTCCTGGTACACCTCCTGGTACACCTCCTGGTACACCTCCTGGTACACCTCACGGGTACACCTCTCCTGGGCACACCTCCTGGTACACCTCACGGGTACACCTCCTGGGTACACCTCACGGGTACACTCACGGGTACACCTCCTGGTACACCTCACGGGTACACCTCCTGGTACACCTCTGGTACACCTCACGGGTACACCTCACTGGGTACACCTCACGGGTACACCTCCTGGTACACCTCCTGGTACACCTCACGGTACACCTCAAGGTACACCTCCCGGTACACCTCACGGGCACACCTCCTGGTACACCTACTTGGTACACCTCACGGGTACACCCTCCTGGTACACCTCCTGGTACACCTCACGGGTACACCTCCTGGTACACCTCGGGTACACCTCCTGGTACACCTCACGGGTACACCTACGGGTACACCTCACTGGTACACCTCACCGGTACACCTCATGGGTACACCTCCTGGTACACCTCCTGGTACACCTCCTGGTACACCTCACCGGGTACACCTCCTGGTACACCTCCTGGTACACCTCACGGGTGCACCTCCTGGTACACTCTCCTGGGTACACCTCACGGGTACACCTCCTGGTACACCTCCTGGTACACCTCACGGGTATACCTCACGGGTACACCTCCTGGTACACCTCACGGGTACACCTCCTGGTACACCTCACGGGTACACCTCCTGGTACACTCCTGGTACCCACGGGTACACCTCACGGGTACACCTCCTGGTACACCACGGTACACCCACGGTACACCTCCTGGTACACCTCACTGGTACACCTCACGGGTACACTCCTGGTACACCTCACTGGTACACCTCACGGTCACCTCCTGGTACACCTCCTGGTACACCTCACGGGTACACCTCCTGGTACACCTCACGGGTACACCACGGGTACCTCCTGGTACACCTCCTGGTACATTTACCTCACTGGTACACCTCACTGGTACACACTCCTGGTACCTCACTGGTACACCTCACTCCTCACGGGTACACTCCTGATACACCTTCACTCTGTACCTCATGGTACCGGTACACCCCACATCTCTGGTACACATTGCTACACCTCAGGTACACCTCCTGGTACACTCGCACTATACCTCCTGGTACACTCACGGGTACACCTCATGGTACCTCCTGGTACACCTCCTGGTTCACCTCACGGGTACACCTCCTGGTACACCTCACGAGTACACCTCTCGGTACACCTCCTGGTACACCTCACAGTACACCTCCACCTCAGTACACCTCCTGGTACACCTCACGAGTAAAACTCCTGGCACCTCTGACACCTCTGGTGCACACTCCTGGTACACCTCCGGTTTTCACGGTAGCCTCCTGGTACACCTCCTGGTACACCTCACGGGTACACCTCCTGGTACACCTCACTGGTACCTATTCCTTACACTCACGGTACACCTCTACACTCCTG
>NW_027038607.1:0-33781 GCF_034236695.1 Oncorhynchus nerka
TCTCTGCAGACTCTTTCTGTCTATCTCTGTCTCTGCAGACTCTTTCTGTCTATCTCTGTCTCTGTCTCTCCAGACTCTTTCTGTCTATCTCTGTCTGCAGACTCTGTCTATCTCTGTCTCTCCAGACTCTGTCTATCTCTGTCTCTCCAGACTCTGTCTATCTCTGTCTCTCCAGACTCTGTCTATCTCTGTCTCTGCAGACTCTTTCTGTCTATCTCTGTCTCTGCAGACTCTTTCTGTCTATCTCTGTCTCTGCAGACTCTTTCTGTCTATCTCTGTCTCTCCAGACTCTTTCTGTCTATCTCTGTCTCTCCAGATTCTTTCTGTCTATCGCTGTCTCTCCAGACTCTGACTCTCCAGACTTCTGTCTATCTCTGTCTCTCTGCAGACTCTGTCTATCTCTGTCTCTGTCTCTGCAGACTCTTTCTGTCTATCTCTATCTCTGTCTCTGCAGACTCTTTCTGTCTATCTCTGCCTCTCCAGACTCTTTCTGTCTATCTCTGTCTCTCCAGACTCTGTCTATCTCTGTCTCTCCAGACTCTGTCTATCTCTGTCTGTCTGCAGACTCTTTTTTGTCTATCTCTGTCTCTGTCTCTGCAGCTTGTCTATCTCTGTCTGTTCTGCAGACTCTTTCTTCTATCTCTGTCTCTGCAGACTCTTTCTGTCTCTGCAGACTCTTTCTGTCTATCTCTGTCTCTCCAGAGTCTATCTCTGTCTCTGCAGACTCTGTCTATCTCTGTCTCTCCAGACTCTGTCTATCTCTGTCTCTCCAGACTCTGTCTATCTCTGTCTCTCCAGACTCTGTCTATTCTGTCTCTCCATCTCTGTCTATCTCTGCAGACTCTTTCTGTCTATCTCTGTCTCTCCAGACTCTCTCCAGACTCTTTCTGTCTATCTCTGCCTCTGTCTTTCCAGACTCTTTTGTCTATCTCTGTCTCTGTCTCTGCAGACTCTTTTTGTCTATCTCTGTCTGTCTCTGCAGAGACTATTTCTGTCTATCGCTGCCATCTTTCTCTGTCCATCTCAGACTCTTTTCTGTCTATCTCTGTCTCTGCAGACTCTTTCTGTCTATCTCTGTCTCTGTCCAGACTCTTTTCTGTCTATCTCTGTCTCTCCAGACTCTGTCTATCTCTGTCTCTCCAGACTCTGTCTATCTCTGTCTCTCCAGACTTTGTCTTATCTCTGTCTCTCCAGACTCTGTCTATCTATCTGTCTCTGCTTTTAGACTCTGCCTATCTCTGCCCTGCAGACTTCTTTCTGTCTATCTCTGTCTCTCCAGACTCTTTCTGTCTATCTCTGTCTCTGCAGACTCTTTCTGTCTATCTCTGTCTCTGCAGACTATTTCTGTCTATCTCTGTCTCTGCAGACTCTGTCTATCTCTGTCTCTGTCTCTGCAGACTCTTGTCTATTCTATCTCTTTCTCTGCAGACTCTTTCTGTCTATCTCTGTCTCTCCAGACTCTGTCTATCTCTGTCTCTCCAGACTCTGTCTATCTCTGTCTCTGCAGACTCTGTCTATCTCTGTCTCTGCAGACTCTGTCTATCTCTGTCTCTGCAGACTCTTTCTGTCTATCTCTGTCTCTGCAGACTCTCTTTCTGTCTATCTCTATCTCTGTCTCTGCAGACTCTGTCTATCTGTCAGACTCTCTCTTTCTGTCTATCTCTGTCTCTCCAGACTCTTTCTGTCTATCTCTGTCTCTGTCTCTCCAGACTCTTTCTGTCTATCTCTGTCTCTGTCTCTCCAGACTCTTTCTTCTATGTCTGTCTCTGTCTCTCCAGACTCTTTCTGTCTATCTCTGTCTCCAGACTCTTTCTGTCTTCTGTCTCCAGACTCTCTGTCTATCTCTGTCTCTCCAGACTCTTTTCTGTCTATCTCTGTCTCTCCAGACTCTGTCTATCTCTGTCTCTCCAGACTCTGTCTATCTCTGTCTCTCCAGACTCTGTCTCTTCTGTCTATCTCTGTCTCTGCAGACTCTGTCTTCTCTGTCTCTCCAGACTCTGTCTATCTCTGTCTCTCCAGACTCTGTCTATCTCTGTCTCTGCAGACTCTGTCTATCTCTGTCTCTGCAGACTCTGTCTATCTCTGTCTCTGCAGACTCTTTCTGTCTATCTCTGTCTCTCCAGACTCTTTCTGTCTATCTCTGTCTCTGTCTCTCCAGACTCTTTCTGTCTATCTCTGTCTCTGTCTCTGCATTCTTTCTGTCTATCGCTGTCTCTGCAGACTCTGTCTATCTCTGTCTCTGCAGACTCTGTCTATCTCTGTCTCTGCAGACTCTGTCTATCTCTGTCTCTGCAGACTCTTTCTGTCTATCTCTGTCTCTCCAGACTCTTTCTGTCTATCTCTGTCTCTGCAGACTCTTTCTGTCTATCTCTGTCTCTCTCTCCAGACTCTTTCTGTCTATCTCTGCCTCTGTCTTTCCAGACTCTTTTTGTCTATCTCTGTCTCTGTCTCTGCAGACTCTTTCTGTCTATCTCTGTCTGTCTCTGCAGACTATTTCTGTCATTGCCGCTTTCTCTGCAGACTCTTTCTGTCTATCTCTGTCTCTGCAGACTCTTTCTGTCTATCTCTGTCTCTCCAGACTCGGTCTATCTCTGTCTCTCCAGACTCTGTCTATCTCTGTCTCTCCAGACTCTGTCTATCTCTGTCTCTCCAGACTCTGTCTATCTCTGTCTCTCCAGACTCTGTCTATCTCTGTCTCTGCAGACTCTGTCTATCTCTGTCTCTGCAGACTCTTTCTGTCTATCTCTGTCTCTCCAGACTTTCTGTCTATCTCTGTCTCTGCAGACTCTTTCTGTCTATCTCTGTCTCTGCAGACTATTTCTGTCTATCTCTGTCTCTGCAGACTCTGTCTATCTCTGTCTCTGTCTCTGCAGACTCTTTTTGTCTATCTCTATCTCTTTCTCTGCAGACTCTTTCTGTCTATCTCTGTCTCTCCAGACTCTGTCTATCTCTGTCTCTCCAGACTCTGTCTATCTCTGTCTCTGCAGACTCTGTCTATCTCTGTCTCTGCAGACTCTTTCTGTCTATCTCTGTCTCTGCAGACTCTTTCTGTCTATCTCTGTCTCTGTCTCTCCAGACTCTTTCTGTCTATCTCTGTCTCTCCAGACTCTTTCTGTCTATCTCTGTCTCTCCAGACTCTTTCTGTCTATCTCTGTCTCTGCAGACTCTTTCTGTCTATCTCTGTCTCTCTCTCCAGACTCTTTCTGTCTATCTCTGCCTCTGTCTTTCCAGACTCTTTTTGTCTATCTCTGTCTCTGTCTCTGCAGACTCTTTCTGTCTATCTCTGTCTGTCTCTGCAGACTATTTCTGTCTATCGCTGCCGCTTTCTCTGCAGACTCTTTCTGTCTATCTCTGTCTCTGCAGACTCTTTCTGTCTATCTCTGTCTCTCCAGACTCGGTCTATCTCTGTCTCTCCAGACTCTGTCTATCTCTGTCTCTCCAGACTCTGTCTATCTCTGTCTCTCCAGACTCTGTCTATCTCTGTCTCTCCAGACTCTGTCTATCTCTGTCTCTGCAGACTCTGTCTATCTCTGTCTCTGCAGACTCTTTCTGTCTATCTCTGTCTCTCCAGACTCTTTCTGTCTATCTCTGTCTCTGCAGACTCTTTCTGTCTATCTCTGTCTCTGCAGACTATTTCTGTCTATCTCTGTCTCTGCAGACTCTGTCTATCTCTGTCTCTGTCTCTGCAGACTCTTTTTGTCTATCTCTATCTCTTTCTCTGCAGACTCTTTCTGTCTATCTCTGTCTCTCAGACTCTGTCTCTGTCTCTCCAGACTCTGTCTATCTCTGTCTCTGCAGACTCTCTGTCTCTGTCTCTGCAGACTCTCTATCTCTGTCTCTGCAGACTCTTTCTGTCTATCTCTGTCTCTGCAGACTCTTTCTGTCTATCTCTGTCTCTGTCTCTCCAGACTTTCTGTCTATCTCTGTCTCTCCAGACTCTTTTCTGTCTATCTCTGTCTCTGCAGACTCTTTCTGTCTATCTCTGTCTCTGTCTCTCCAGACTCTTTCTGTCTATCTCTGTCTCTGTCTCTCCAGACTCTTTCTGTCTATCTCTGTCTCTCCAGACTCTTTCTGTCTATCTCTGTCTCTGTCTCTCCAGACTCTTTCTGTCTCTCCAGACTCCTGTCTTTCTGTCTCTCCAGACTCTGTCTATTCTGTCTCTGCAGACTCTGTCTATCTCTGTCTCTGCAGACTCTGTCTTTCTCTGTCTCTTTCTGTCTCCATCTCTGTCTCTGTCTCTCCAGACTCTGTCCTTCTCTGTCTCTCCAGACTCTGTCTATCTCTGTCTCTGCAGACTCTGTCTATCTCTGTCTCTGCAGACTCTTTCTGTCTATCTCTGTCTCTCCAGACTCTTTCTGTCTATCTCTGTCTCTGTCTCTCCAGACTCTTTCTGTCTATCTCTGTCTCTGTCTCTGCATTCTTTCTGTCTATCGCTGTCTCTGCAGACTCTGTCTATCTCTGTCTCTGCAGACTCTGTCTATCTCTGTCTCTGCAGACTCTTTCTGTCTATCGCTGCCTCTGCAGACTCTTTCTGTCTATCTCTGTCTCTGCAGACTCTTTCTGTCTATCTCTGTCTCTCCAGACTCTTTCTGTCTATCTCTGTCTCTGCAGACTCTTTCTGTCTATCTCTGTCTCTGTCTCTGCAGACTCTTTCTGTCTATCTCTGTCTCTGCAGACTCTTTCTGTCTATCTCTGTCTCTGTCTCTCCAGACTCTTTTTGTCTATCTCTGTCTCTGCACTCTTTCTGTCTATCGCTGTCTCTGCAGACTCTTTCTGTCTATCGCTGCCTCTGCAGACTCTTTCTGTCTATCGCTGCCTCTGCAGACACTTTCTGTCTATCTCTGTCTCTGCAGACTCTTTCTGTCTATCTCTGTCTCTGTCTCTGCAGACTATTTCTGTCTATCTCTGCCTCTGTCTCTCCAGACTATTTCTGTCTATCTCTGCCTCTGTCTCTCCAGACTCTGTCTATCTCTGTCTCTCCAGACTCTGTCTATCTCTGTCTCTGCAGACTCTGTCTATCTCTGTCTCTGCAGACTCTGTCTATCTCTGTCTCTGCAGACTCTTTCTGTCTATCTCTGTCTCTCCAGACTCTTTCTGTCTATCTCTGTCTCTGCAGACTCTTTCTGTCTATCTCTGTCTCTGTCTCTCCAGACTCTTTCTGTCTATCTCTGTCTCTCCAGACTCTTTCTGTCTATCTCTGTCTCTCCAGACTCTTTCTGTCTATCTCTGTCTCTGCAGACTCTTTCTGTCTATCTCTGTCTCTCTCTCCAGACTCTTTCTGTCTATCTCTGCCTCTGTCTTTCCAGACTCTTTTTGTCTATCTCTGTCTCTGTCTCTGCAGACTCTTTCTGTCTATCTCTGTCTGTCTCTGCAGACTATTTCTGTCTATCGCTGCCTCTTTCTCTGCAGACTCTTTCTGTCTATCTCTGTCTCTGCAGACTCTTTCTGTCTATCTCTGTCTCTCCAGACTCTGTCTATCTCTGTCTCTCCAGACTCTGTCTATCTCTGTCTCTCCAGACTCTGTCTATCTCTGTCTCTCCAGACTCTGTCTATCTCTGTCTCTCCAGACTCTGTCTATCTCTGTCTCTCCAGACTCTGTCTATCTCTGTCTCTGCAGACTCTGTCTATCTCTGTCTCTGCAAACTCTTTCTGTCTATCTCTGTCTCTCCAGACTCTTTCTGTCTATCTCTGTCTCTGCAGACTCTTTCTGTCTATCTCTGTTTCTGCAGACTCTTTCTGTCTATCTCTGTCTCTGCAGACTCTGTCTATCTCTGTCTCTGTCTCTGCAGACTCTTTCTGTCTATCTCTGTCTCTGTCTCTGCAGACTCTTTCTGTCTATCTCTGCCTCTGCAGACTCTTTCTGTCTATCTCTGTCTCTCCAGACTCTGTCTATCTCTGTCTCTCCAGACTCTGTATATCTCTGTCTCTGCAGACTCTGTCTATCTCTGTCTCTGCAGACTCTTTCTGTCTATCTCTGCCTCTGTCTCTGCAGACTATTTCTGTCTATCTCTGTCTCTGCAGACTCTGTCTATCTCTGTCTCTGTCTCTCCAGACTCTTTCTGTCTATCTCTGCCTCTGTTTCTCTAGACTCTTTCTGTCAATCTCTGTCTCCGCAGACTTTCTGTCTATCTCTGTCTCTGCAGACTCTTTCTGTCTATCTCTGTCTCTGCAGACTCTTTCTGTCTATCTCTGCCTCTTTCTCTGCAGACTCTTTCTGTCTATCTCTGTCTCTGCAGACTCTTTCTGTCTATCTCTGTCTCTGCAGACTCTGTCTATCTCTGTCTCTGCAGACTCTTTCTGTCTATCTCTGTCTCTCCAGACTCTTTCTGTATATCTCTGTCTCTCCAGACTCTTTCTGTCTATCTCTGTCTCTGCAGACTCTTTCTGTCGATCTCTGTCTCTGTCTCTCCAGACTCTTTCTGTCTATCTCTGCCTCTGTTTCTCCAGACTCTTTCTGTCTATCTCTGCCTCTGTCTCTGCAGACTCTGTCTATCTCTGTCTCTTTCTCTCCAGACTCTTTCTGTCTATCTCTGTCTCTGCAGACTCTTTCTGTCTATCTCTGTCTCTCTCTCCAGACTCTTTCTGTCTATCTCTGCCTCTTTCTCTGCAGACTCTTTCTGTCTATCTCTGTCTCTGCAGACTCTGTCTATCTCTGTCTCTGTCTCTCCAGACTCTTTCTGTCTATCTCTGCCTCTGTTTCTCCAGACTCTTTCTGTCTATCTCTGCCTCTTTCTCTGCAGACTCTTTCTGTCTATCTCTGTCTCTGCAGACTCTTTCTGTCGATCTCTGTCTCTGTCTCTCCAGACTCTTTCTGTCTATCTCTGCCTCTGTTTCTCCAGACTCGTTCTGTCTATCTCTGTCTCTTTCTCTCCAGACTCTTTCTGTCTATCTCTGTCTCTGCAGACTCTTTCTGTCTATCTCTGTCTCTCTCTCCAGACTCTTTCTGTCTATCTCTGCCTCTGTCTTTCCAGACTCTTTTTGTCTATCTCTGTCTCCGCAGACTTTCTGTCTATCTCTGTCTCTGCAGACTCTTTCTGTCTATCTCTGTCTGTCTCTGCAGACTATTTCTGTCTATCGCTGCCTCTTTCTCTGCAGACTCTTTCTGTCTATCTCTGTCTCTGCAGACTCTTTCTGTCTATCTCTGTCTCTCCAGACTCTGTCTATCTCTGTCTCTCCAGACTCTGTCTATCTCTGTCTCTCCAGACTCTTTCTGTCTATCTCTGTCTCTGCAGACTCTTTCTGTCTATCTCTGTCTCTGCAGACTCTTTCTGTCTATCTCTGCCTCTGTCTCTGCAGACTCTTTCTGTCTATCTCTGTCTCTTTCTCTCCAGACTCTTTCTGTCTATCTCTGTCTCTGCAGACTCTTTCTGTCTATCTCTGTCTCTCTCTCCAGACTCTTTCTGTCGATCTCTGTCTCTGCAGACTCTTTCTGTCTATCTCTGTCTCTCTCTCCAGACTCTTTCTGTCTATCTCTGCCTCTGTCTCTCCAGACTCTTTTTGTCTATCTCTATCTACATTTTACATTTTACATTTAAGTCATTTAGCAGACGCTCTTATCCAGAGCGACTTACAAATTGGTGCATTCACCTTATGACCTCCAGTGGAACAGTAGTGCATCTAAATCTTTTCAGGGGGAGGGGGGGTGAGAGGGATTACTTTATCCTATCCTAGGTATTCCTTAAAGAGGTGGGGTTTCAGGTGTCTCCGGAAGGTGGTGATTGACTCCGCTGTCCTGGCGTCGTGAGGGAGTTTGTTCCACCATTGGGGGGCCAGAGCAGCGAACAGTTTTGACTGGGCTGAGCGGGAACTGTACTTCCTCAGTGGTAGGGAGGCGAGCAGGCCAGAGGTGGATGAACGCAGTGCCCTTGTTTGGGTGTAGGGCCTGATCAGAGCCTGGAGGTACTGAGGTGCCGTTCCCCTCACAGCTCCGCAGGCAAGCACCATGGTCTTGTAGCGGATGCGAGCTTCAACTGAAGCCAGTGGAGGGAGCGGAGGAGCGGGGTGACGTGAGAGAACTTGGGAAGGTTGAACACCAGACGGGCTGCGGCGTTCTGGATGAGTTGTAGGGGTTTAATGGCACAGGCAGGGAGCCCAGCCAACAGCGAGTTGCAGTAATCCAGACGGAGATGACAAGTGCCTGGATTAGGACCTGCGCCGCTTCCTGTGTGAGGCAGGGTCGTACTCTCTGCGGATGTTGTAGAGCATGAACCTACAGGAACGGGCCACCGCCTTGATGTTAGTTGAGAACGACAGGGTGTTGTCCAGGATCACGCCAAGGTTCTTAGCGCTCTGGGAGGAGGACACAATGGAGTTGTCAACCGTGATGGCGAGATCATGGAACGGGCAGTCCTTCCCGGGAGGAAGAGCAGTTCCGTCTTGCCGAGGTTCAGCTTGAGGTGGTGATCCGTCATCCACACGGATATGTCTGCCAGACATGCAGAGATTCGATTCGCCACCTGGTCATCAGAAGGGGGAAAGGAGAAGATTAATTGTGTGTCGTCTGCATAGCAATGATAGGAGAGACCATGTGAGGTTATGACAGAGCCAAGTGACTTGGTGTATAGCGAGAATAGGAGAGGGCCCAGAACAGAGCCCTGGGGACACCAGTGGTGAGAGCACGTGGTGTGGAGACGGATTCTCGCCACGCCACCTGGTAGGAGCGACCTGTCAGGTAGGACGCAATCCAAGCGTGGGCCGCGCCGGAGATGCCCAACTCGGAGAGGGTGGAGAGGAGGATCTGATGGTTCACAGTATCGAAGGCAGCCGATAGGTCTAGAAGGATGAGAGCAGAGGAGAGAGAGTTAGCTTTAGCAGTGCGGAGCGCCTCCGTGATACAGAGAAGAGCAGTCTCAGTTGAATGACTAGTCTTGAAACCTGACTGATTTGGATCAAGAAGGTCATTCTGGGAGAGATAGCGGGAGAGCTGGCCAAGGACGGCACGTTCAAGAGTTTTGGAGAGAAAAGAAAGAAGGGATACTGGTCTGTAGTTGTTGACATCGGAGGGATCGAGTGTAGGTTTTTTCAGAAGGGTGCAACTCTCGCTCTCTTGAAGACGGAAGGGACGTAGCCAGCGGTCAGGGATGAGTTGATGAGCGAGGTGAGGTAGGGAGGAGGTCTCCGAAATGGTCTGGAGAAGAGAGGAGGGGATAGGGTCAAGCGGGCAGGTTGTAGGGCGGCCGGCCGTCACAAGACGCGAGATTTCATCTGGAGAGAGGGGAGAAAGAGGTCAGAGCACAGGGTAGGGCAGTGTGAGCAGAACCAGCGGTGTCGTTTGACTTAGCAAACGAGGATCGGATGTCGTCGACCTTCTTTTCAAAATGGTTGACGAAGTCATCTGCAGAGAGGGAGGAGGGGGAGGGGGAGGAGGATTCAGGAGGGAGAGAAGGTTGCAAAGAGCTTCCTAGGGTTAGAGGCAGATGCTTGGAATTTAGAGTGGTAGAAAGTGGCTTTAGCAGCAGAGAGAGAAGAGGAAAATGTAGAGAGGAGGGAGTGAAAGGATGTCAGGTCCGCAGGGAGGCGAGTTTTCCTCCATTTCCGCTCGGCTGCCCGGAGCCCTGTTCTGTGAGCTCGCAATGAGTCCGAGCCACGGAGCGGGAGGGAGGACCGAGCCGGCCTGGAGGATAGGGGACATAGAGAGTCAAAGGATGCAGAAAGGAGGAGAGGAGGGTTGAGGAGGCAGAATCAGGAGATAGGTTGGAGAAGGTTTGAGCAGAGGGAAGAGATGATAGGATGGAAGAGGAGAGAGTAGCGGGGGAGAGAGAGAGAAGGTTGGGACGGCGCGATACCATCCGAGTAGGGGCAGTGTGGGAAGTGTTGGATGAGAGCGAGAGGGAAAAGGATACAAGGTAGTGGTCGGAGACTTGGAGGGGAGTTGCAACGAGGTTAGTGGAAGAACAGCATCTAGTAAAGATGAGGTCGAGCGTATTTCCTGCCTTGTGAGTAGGGGGAAGGTGAGAGGGTGAGGTCAAAAGAGGAGAGGAGTGGAAAGAAGGAGGCAGAGAGGAATGAGTCAAAGGTAGGCGTGGGGAGGTTAAAGTCGCCCAGAACTGTGAGAGGTGAGCCGTCCTCAGGAAAGGAGCTTATCAAGGCATCAAGCTCATTGATGAACTCTCCGAGGAACCTGGAGGGCGATAAATGATAAGGATGTTAAGCTTGAAAGGGCTGGTAACTGTGACAGCATGGAATTCAAAGGAGGCGATAGACAGATGGGTAAGGGAGAAAGAGAGAATGACCACTTGGGAGAGATGAGGATCCGGTGCCACCACCCCGCTGACCAGAAGCTCTCGGGTGTGCGAGAACACGTGGGCAGACGAAGAGAGAGCAGTAGGAGTAGCAGTGTTGTCTGTGGTGATCCATGTTTCCGTCAGTGCCAAGAAGTCGAGGGACTGGAGGGAGACATAGGCGGAGATGAACTCTGCCTTGTTGGCCGCAGATCGGCAGTTCCAGAGGCTACCGGAGACCTGGAACTCCACGTGGGTCGTCGCGCTGGGACCACCAGATTAGGGTGGCGCGGCCACGCGGTGTGGAGCGTTTGTATGGTCTGTGCAGAGAGGAGAGAACAGGGATAGACAGACACATAGTTGACAGGCTACACAAGAGGCTACGCTAATGCAAAGGAGATTGGAATGACAAGTGGACTACACGTCACGAGTGTTCAGAGAGTTAAGCTTACGTAGCAAGAATCTTATTGACTAAAATGATTAAAATGATACAGTACTGCTGAAGTAGGCTAGCTGGCAGAGGCTGCGTTGTTGACTAAGTAGGCTAGTTGGCATTGGCTGCGTTGTTGACACTACACTAATCAAGTCGTTCCGTTGAGTGTAATAGTTTCTACTGTGCTATTCGGGGCCAGCTGGCTAGCTAGCAGTGTTGATTACGTTACGTATGCGTTAAAAGAACGACAATAGCTGGCTAACTAACCTAGGAAGTCGCTCTAGACTACACAATTATCTTTGATACAAAGACGGCTGTGTAGCTAGCTATGTAGCTAGCTACGATCAAACAAATCAAGCCGTTGTACTGTAATGAAATGAAAATGAAAATGTGATACTACCTGTGGAGCGGCTTAAATGCACCGGATTGTTGAGTGCAGAAGTTCTGTTCGTAGACGTTGGCTAGCTGTTGGCTAGCTAGCAGAGTCTCCTATGTTAAGGACGACATAAAACTACACACTCTAAACTACACAATTATCTTGGGTACGAAGACAGCAAAGACAACTATGTAGCTAGCTGACACTACACTAATCAAGTCGTTCAGTTGAGTGTAATAGTTGTGCTGCTAATCGGTAGACGGTGGACTAGCTAACGGTGGACGTTAGCTAGCTGGCTAGCTGCAGGGCAGTGTAGACTGCGTTAGGACGACGAAATACGATAATTACGCAATTATCTATGAAACAAAGACGGCTGTGTAGCTAGCTAAGAAGAAATTGATAAGATTAGACAAATCAAACCGTTGTACTATAATGAAATGTAATGAAATGTAATACTACCTGCGGACCGAGTGCAGATGCGACCGCTCGCTCCAACCCGGAAGTGCAGAACTAACTATCTCTTTCTCTGCAGACTCTTTCTGTCTATCTCTGTCTCTGTTTTTGCAGACTCTTTCTGTCTATCTCTGTCTCTGTCTCTGCAGACTCTTTCTGTCTATCTCTGTCTCTGCAGACTATTTCTGTCTATCTCTGTCTCTGCAGACTCTTTCTGTCTATCTCTGTCTCTGCAGACTCTGTCTATCTCTGTCTCTGTCTCTGCAGACTCTTTTTGTCTATCTCTATCTCTTTCTCTGCAGACTCTTTCTGTCTATCTCTGTCTCTGTCTCTGCAGACTCTTTCTGTCTATCTCTGTCTCTGTCTCTGCAGACTCTTTCTGTCTATCTCTGCCTCTGCAGACTCTTTCTGTCTATCTCTGTCTCTCCAGACTCTGTCTATCTCTGTCTCTCCAGACTCTGTCTATCTCTGTCTCTGCAGACTCTGTCTATCTCTGTCTCTGCAGACTCTGTCTATCTCTGTCTCTGCAGACTCTTTCTGTCTATCTCTGTCTCTGCAGACTCTTTCTGTCTATCTCTGTCTCTGTCTCTCCAGACTCTTTCTGTCTATCTCTGTCTCTCCAGACTCTTTCTGTCTATCTCTGTCTCTGCAGACTCTTTCTGTCTATCTCTGTCTCTGTCTCTCCAGACTCTTTCTGTCTATCTCTGTCTCTGTCTCTCCAGACTCTTTCTGTCTATCTCTGTCTCTCCAGACTCTGTCTATCTCTGTCTCTCCAGACTCTGTCTTTCTCTGTCTCTCCAGACTCTGTCTATCTCTGTCTCTGCAGACTCTGTCTATCTCTGTCTCTGCAGACTCTGTCTATCTCTGTCTCTGCAGACTCTTTCTGTCTATCTCTGTCTCTCCAGACTCTTTCTGTCTATCTCTGTCTCTGCAGACTCTTTCTGTCTATCTCTGTCTCTGTCTCTCCAGACTCTTTCTGTCTATCTCTGTCTCTGTCTCTGCATTCTTTCTGTCTATCGCTGTCTCTGCAGACTCTGTCTATCTCTGTCTCTGCAGACTCTGTCTATCTCTGTCTCTGCAGACTCTTTCTGTCTATCGCTGCCTCTGCAGACTCTTTCTGTCTATCGCTGCCTCTGCAGACACTTTCTGTCTATCTCTGTCTCTGCAGACTCTTTCTGTCTATCTCTGTCTCTCCAGACTCTGTCTATCTCTGTCTCTCCAGACTCTGTCTATCTCTGTCTCTGCAGACTCTGTCTATCTCTGTCTCTGCAGACTCTTTCTGTCTATCTCTGTCTCTCCAGACTCTTTCTGTCTATCTCTGTCTCTGCAGACTCTTTCTGTCTATCTCTGTCTCTGTCTCTCCAGACTCTTTCTGTCTATCTCTGTCTCTGTCTCTGCATTCTTTCTGTCTATCGCTGTCTCTGCAGACTCTGTCTATCTCTGTCTCTGCAGACTCTGTCTATCTCTGTCTCTGCAGACTCTTTCTGTCTATCGCTGTCTCTGCAGACTCTTTCTGTCTATCTCTGTCTCTCCAGACTCTTTCTGTCTATCTCTGTCTCTGCAGACTCTTTCTGTCTATCTCTGTCTCTGTCTCTCCAGACTCTTTCTGTCTATCTCTGTCTCTCCAGACTCTTTCTGTCTATCTCTGTCTCTCCAGACTCTTTCTGTCTATCTCTGTCTCTGCAGACTCTTTCTGTCTATCTCTGTCTGTCTCTGCAGACTATTTCTGTCTATCGCTGCCGCTTTCTCTGCAGACTCTTTCTGTCTATCTCTGTCTCTGCAGACTCTTTCTGTCTATCTCTGTCTCTCCAGACTCGGTCTATCTCTGTCTCTCCAGACTCTGTCTATCTCTGTCTCTCCAGACTCTGTCTATCTCTGTCTCTCCAGACTGTCTCTCTGCAGACTCTTATCTCTGTCTCTGCAGACTCTGTCTATCTCTGTCTCTGCAGACTCTTTCTGTCTATCTCTGTCTCTCCAGACTCTTTCTGTCTATCTCTGTCTCTGCAGACTCTTTCTGTCTATCTCTGTCTCTGCAGACTATTTCTGTCTATCTCTGTCTCTGCAGACTCTGTCTATCTCTGTCTCTGTCTCTGCAGACTCTTTTTGTCTATCTCTATCTCTTTCTCTGCAGACTCTTTCTGTCTATCTCTGTCTCTCCAGACTCTGTCTATCTCTGTCTCTCCAGACTCTGTCTATCTCTGTCTCTGCAGACTCTGTCTATCTCTGTCTCTGCAGACTCTGTCTATCTCTGTCTCTGCAGACTCTTTCTGTCTATCTCTGTCTCTGCAGACTCTTTTTCTATCTCTGTCTCTGTCTCTCCAGACTCTTTCTGTCTATCTCTGTCTCTCCAGACTCTTTCTGTCTATCTCTGTCTCTGCAGACTCTTTCTGTCTATCTCTGTCTCTGTCTCTCCAGACTCTTTCTGTCTATCTCTGTCTCTGTCTCTCCAGACTCTTTCTGTCTATCTCTGTCTCTCCAGACTCTGTCTATCTCTGTCTCTCCAGACTCTGTCTTTCTCTGTCTCTCCAGACTCTGTCTATCTCTGTCTCTGCAGACTCTGTCTATCTCTGTCTCTGCAGACTCTGTCTATCTCTGTCTCTGCAGACTCTTTCTGTCTATCTCTGTCTCTGCAGACTCTTTCTGTCTATCTCTGTCTCTGTCTCTCCAGACTCTTTCTGTCTATCTCTGTCTCTCCAGACTCTTTCTGTCTATCTCTGTCTCTCCAGACTCTTTCTGTCTATCTCTGTCTCTGCAGACTCTTTCTGTCTATCTCTGTCTCTGTCTCTGCATTCTTTCTGTCTATCGCTGTCTCTGCAGACTCTGTCTATCTCTGTCTCTGCAGACTCTGTCTATCTCTGTCTCTGCAGACTCTTTCTGTCTATCGCTGCCTCTGCAGACTCTTTCTGTCTATCGCTGCCTCTGCAGACACTTTCTGTCTATCTCTGTCTCTGCAGACTCTTTCTGTCTATCTCTGTCTCTCCAGACTCTGTCTATCTCTGTCTCTCCAGACTCTGTCTATCTCTGTCTCTGCAGACTCTTTCTGTCTATCTCTGTCTCTCCAGACTCTTTCTGTCTATCTCTGTCTCTGCAGACTCTTTCTGTCTATCTCTGTCTCTGTCTCTCCAGACTCTTTCTGTCTATCTCTGTCTCTCCAGACTCTTTCTGTCTATCTCTGTCTCTCCAGACTCTTTCTGTCTATCTCTGTCTCTGCAGACTCTTTCTGTCTATCTCTGTCTCTCTCTCCAGACTCTTTCTGTCTATCTCTGCCTCTGTCTTTCCAGACTCTTTTTGTCTATCTCTGTCTCTGTCTCTGCAGACTCTTTCTGTCTATCTCTGTCTGTCTCTGCAGACTATTTCTGTCTATCGCTGCCGCTTTCTCTGCAGACTCTTTCTGTCTATCTCTGTCTCTGCAGACTCTTTCTGTCTATCTCTGTCTCTCCAGACTCGGTCTATCTCTGTCTCTCCAGACTCTGTCTATCTCTGTCTCTCCAGACTCTGTCTATCTCTGTCTCTCCAGACTCTGTCTATCTCTGTCTCTCCAGACTCTGTCTATCTCTGTCTCTGCAGACTCTGTCTATCTCTGTCTCTGCAGACTCTTTCTGTCTATCTCTGTCTCTCCAGACTCTTTCTGTCTATCTCTGTCTCTGCAGACTCTTTCTGTCTATCTCTGTCTCTGCAGACTATTTCTGTCTATCTCTGTCTCTGCAGACTCTGTCTATCTCTGTCTCTGTCTCTGCAGACTCTTTTTGTCTATCTCTATCTCTTTCTCTGCAGACTCTTTCTGTCTATCTCTGTCTCTCCAGACTCTGTCTATCTCTGTCTCTCCAGACTCTGTCTATCTCTGTCTCTGCAGACTCTGTCTATCTCTGTCTCTGCAGACTCTTTCTGTCTATCTCTGTCTCTGCAGACTCTTTCTGTCTATCTCTGTCTCTGTCTCTCCAGACTCTTTCTGTCTATCTCTGTCTCTCCAGACTCTTTCTGTCTATCTCTGTCTCTCCAGACTCTTTCTGTCTATCTCTGTCTCTGCAGACTCTTTCTGTCTATCTCTGTCTCTCTCTCCAGACTCTTTCTGTCTATCTCTGCCTCTGTCTTTCCAGACTCTTTTTGTCTATCTCTGTCTCTGTCTCTGCAGACTCTTTCTGTCTATCTCTGTCTGTCTCTGCAGACTATTTCTGTCTATCTCTGTCTCTTCTCTGCAGACTCTTTCTGTCTATCTCTGTCTCTGCAGACTCTTTCTGTCTATCTCTGTCTCTCCAGACTCGGTCTATCTCTGTCTCTCCAGACTCTGTCTATCTCTGTCTCTCCAGACTCTGTCTATCTCTGTCTCTCCAGACTCTGTCTATCTCTGTCTCTCCAGACTCTGTCTATCTCTGTCTCTGCAGACTCTGTCTATCTCTGTCTCTGCAGACTCTTTCTGTCTATCTCTGTCTCTCCAGACTCTTTCTGTCTATCTCTGTCTCTGCAGACTCTTTCTGTCTATCTCTGTCTCTGCAGACTATTTCTGTCTATCTCTGTCTCTGCAGACTCTGTCTATCTCTGTCTCTGTCTCTGCAGACTCTTTCTGTCTATCTCTTTCTCTGCAGACTCTTTCTGTCTATCTCTGTCTCTCCAGACTCTGTCTATCTCTGTCTCTCCAGACTCTGTCTATCTCTGTCTCTGCAGACTCTGTCTATCTCTGTCTCTGCAGACTCTGTCTATCTCTGTCTCTGCAGACTCTTTCTGTCTATCTCTGTCTCTGCAGACTCTTTCTGTCTATCTCTGTCTCTGTCTCTCCAGACTCTTTCTGTCTATCTCTGTCTCTCCAGACTCTTTCTGTCTATCTCTGTCTCTGCAGACTCTTTCTGTCTATCTCTGTCTCTGTCTCTCCAGACTCTTTCTGTCTATCTCTGTCTCTGTCTCTCCAGACTCTTTCTGTCTATCTCTGTCTCTGTCTCTCCAGACTCTTTCTGTCTATCTCTGTCTCTCCAGACTCTGTCTATCTCTGTCTCTGCAGACTCTTTCTGTCTATCTCTGTCTCTCCAGACTCTTTCTGTCTATCTCTGTCTCTCCAGACTCTGTCTATCTCTGTCTCTCCAGACTCTGTCTTTCTCTGTCTCTCCAGACTCTGTCTATCTCTGTCTCTGCAGACTCTGTCTATCTCTGTCTCTGCAGACTCTGTCTATCTCTGTCTCTGCAGACTCTTTCTGTCTATCTCTGTCTCTCCAGACTCTTTCTCTATCTCTGTCTCTGCAGACTCTTTCTGTCTATCTCTGTCTCTGTCTCTCCAGACTCTTTCTGTCTATCTCTGTCTCTGTCTCTGCATTCTTTCTGTCTATCGCTGTCTCTGCAGACTCTGTCTATCTCTGTCTCTGCAGACTCTGTCTATCTCTGTCTCTGCAGACTCTTTCTGTCTATCGCTGCCTCTGCAGACTCTTTCTGTCTATCTATGTCTGTCTCTGCAGACTCTTTCTGTCTATCGCTGCCTCTGCAGACTCTTTCTGTCTATCTCTGTCTCTGCAGACTCTTTCTGTCTATCTCTGTCTCTCCAGACTCTTTCTGTCTATCTCTGTCTCTGCAGACTCTTTCTGTCTATCTCTGTCTCTGTCTCTGCAGACTCTTTCTGTCTATCTCTGTCTCTGCAGACTCTTTCTGTCTATCTCTGTCTCTGCAGACTCTTTCTGTCTATCTCTGTCTCTGTCTCTCCAGACTCTTTTTGTCTATTCTGTCTACTCTTTCTGTCTATCTGTCTCTGCAGACTCTTTCTGTCTATCGCTGCCTCTGCAGACTCTTTCTGTCTATCGCTGCCTCTGCAGACACTTTCTGTCTATCTCTGTCTCTGCAGACTCTTTCTGTCTATCTCTGTCTCTGTCTCTGCAGACTATTTCTGTCTATCTCTGCCTCTGTTTCTCTAGACTCTTTCTGTCAATCTCTGTCTCCGCAGACTTTCTGTCTATCTCTGTCTCTGCAGACTCTTTCTGTCTATCTCTGTCTCTGCAGACTCTTTCTGTCTATCTCTGCCTCTTTCTCTGCAGACTCTTTCTGTCTATCTCTGTCTCTGCAGACTCTTTCTGTCTATCTCTGTCTCTGCAGACTCTGTCTATCTCTGTCTCTGCAGACTCTTTCTGTCTATCTCTGTCTCTCCAGACTCTTTCTGTATATCTCTGTCTCTCCAGACTCTTTCTGTCTATCTCTGTCTCTGCAGACTCTTTCTGTCGATCTCTGTCTCTGTCTCTCCAGACTCTTTCTGTCTATCTCTGCCTCTGTTTCTCCAGACTCTTTCTGTCTATCTCTGCCTCTGTCTCTGCAGACTCTGTCTATCTCTGTCTCTTTCTCTCCAGACTCTTTCTGTCTATCTCTGTCTCTGCAGACTCTTTCTGTCTATCTCTGTCTCTCTCTCCAGACTCTTTCTGTCTATCTCTGCCTCTTTCTCTGCAGACTCTTTCTGTCTATCTCTGTCTCTGCAGACTCTGTCTATCTCTGTCTGTCTCTCCAGACTCTTTCTGTCTATCTCTGTCTCTGTTTCTCCAGACTCTTTCTGTCTATCTCTGCCTCTTTCTCTGCAGACTCTTTCTGTCTATCTCTGTCTCTGCAGACTCTTTCTGTCGATCTCTGTCTCTGTCTCTCCAGACTCTTTCTGTCTATCTCTGTCTCTGTTTCTCCAGACTCTTTCTGTCTATCTCTGTCTCTTTCTCTCCAGACTCTTTCTGTCTATCTCTGTCTCTGCAGACTCTTTCTGTCTATCTCTGTCTCTCTCCAGACTCTTTCTGTCTATCTCTCTGTCTTTCCAGACTCTTTTGTCTATCTCTGTCTCCGCAGACTTTCTGTCTATCTCTGTCTCTGCAGACTCTTTCTGTCTATCTCTGTCTGTCTCTGCAGACTATTTCTGTCTATCTCTGTCTCTGTCTCTGCAGACTCTTTCTGTCTATCTCTGTCTCTGCAGACTCTTTCTGTCTATCTCTGTCTCTCCAGACTCTGTCTATCTCTGTCTCTCCAGACTCTGTCTATCTCTGTCTCTCCAGACTCTTTCTGTCTATCTGCAGACTCTTTCTGTCTATCTCTGTCTCTGCAGACTCTTTCTGTCTATCTCTGCCTCTGTCTCTGCAGACTCTTTCTGTCTATCTCTGTCTCTTTCTCCAGACTCTTTCTGTCTATCTCTGTCTCTGCAGACTCTTTCTGTCTATCTCTGTCTCTCTCTCCAGACTCTTTCTGTCTATCTCTGCCTCTGTCTCTCCAGACTCTTTTTGTCTATCTCTATCTCTTTCTCTGCAGACTCTTTCTGTCTATCTCTGTCTCTGTTTTTGCAGACTCTTTCTGTCTATCTCTGTCTCTGTCTCTGCAGACTCTTTCTGTCTATCTCTGTCTCTGCAGACTATTTCTGTCTATCTCTGTCTCTGCAGACTCTTTCTGTCTATCTCTGTCTCTGCAGACTCTGTCTATCTCTGTCTCTGTCTCTGCAGACTCTTTTTGTCTATCTCTATCTCTTTCTCTGCAGACTCTTTCTGTCTATCTCTGTCTCTGTCTCTGCAGACTCTTTCTGTCTATCTCTGTCTCTGTCTCTGCAGACTCTTTCTGTCTATCTCTGTCTCTGCAGACTCTTTCTGTCTATCTCTGTCTCTCCAGACTCTGTCTATCTCTGTCTCTCCAGACTCTGTCTATCTCTGTCTCTGCAGACTCTGTCTATCTCTGTCTCTGCAGACTCTGTCTATCTCTGTCTCTGCAGACTCTTTCTGTCTATCTCTGTCTCTGCAGACTCTTTCTGTCTATCTCTGTCTCTGTCTCTCCAGACTCTTTCTGTCTATCTCTGTCTCTCCAGACTCTTTCTGTCTATCTCTGTCTCTGCAGACTCTTTCTGTCTATCTCTGTCTCTGTCTCTCCAGACTCTTTCTGTCTATCTCTGTCTCTGTCTCTCCAGACTCTTTCTGTCTATCTCTGTCTTCCAGACTCTGTCTATCTCTGTCTCTCCAGACTCTGTTCTCTGTCTCTCCAGACTCTGTCTATCTCTGTCTCTGCAGACTCTGTCTATCTCTGTCTCTGCAGACTCTGTCTATCTCTGTCTCTGCAGACTCTTTCTGTCTATCTCTGTCTCTCCAGACTCTTTCTGTCTATCTCTGTCTCTGCAGACTCTTTCTGTCTATCTCTGTCTCTGTCTCTCCAGACTCTTTCTGTCTATCTCTGTCTCTGTCTCTGCATTCTTCTGTCTACTGTCTCTGCAGACTCTGTCTATCTCTGTCTCTGATCTCTGTCTCTGCAGACTCTTTCTGTCTATCGCTGCCTCTGCAGACTCTTTCTGTCTATCTCTGTCTCTGCAGACACTTTCTGTCTATCTCTGTCTCTGCAGACTCTTTCTGTCTATCTCTGTCTCTCCAGACTCTGTCTATCTCTGTCTCTCCAGACTCTGTCTATCTCTGTCTCTGCAGACTCTTTCTGTCTATCTCTGTCTCTCCAGACTCTTTCTGTCTATCTCTGTCTCTGCAGACTCTTTCTGTCTATCTCTGTCTCTCCAGACTCTTTCTGTCTATCTCTGTCTCTGTCTTTCCAGACTCTTTTGTCTATCTCTGTCTCTGTCTCTGCAGACTCTTTCTGTCTATCTCTGTCTGTCTCTGCAGACTATTTCTGTCTATCTCTGTCTCTGCAGACTCTTTCTGTCTATCTCTGTCTCTGCAGACTCTTTCTGTCTATCTCTGTCTCTCCAGACTCGGTCTATCTCTGTCTCTCCAGACTCTGTCTATCTCTGTCTCTCCAGACTCTGTCTATCTCTGTCTCTCCAGACTCTGTCTATCTCTGTCTCTGCAGACTCTTTCTGTCTATCTCTGTCTCTCCAGACTCTTTCTGTCTATCTCTGTCTCTGCAGACTCTTTCTGTCTATCTCTGTCTCTGCAGACTATTTCTGTCTATCTCTGTCTCTGCAGACTCTTTCTGTCTATCTCTGTCTCTGCAGACTCTTTTTGTCTATCTCTATCTCTTTCTCTGCAGACTCTTTCTGTCTATCTCTGTCTCTCCAGACTCTGTCTATCTCTGTCTCTCCAGACTCTGTCTATCTCTGTCTCTGCAGACTCTGTCTATCTCTGTCTCTGCAGACTCTGTCTATCTCTGTCTCTGCAGACTCTTTCTGTCTATCTCTGTCTCTGCAGACTCTTTCTGTCTATCTCTGTCTCTGCAGACTCTTTCTGTCTATCTCTGTCTCTGTCTCTCCAGACTCTTTCTGTCTATCTCTGTCTCTGTCTCTCCAGACTCTTTCTGTCTATCTCTGTCTCTGTCTCTCCAGACTCTTTCTGTCTATCTCTGTCTCTCCAGACTCTGTCTATCTCTGTCTCTGCAGACTCTTTCTGTCTATCTCTGTCTCTCCAGACTCTTTCTGTCTATCTCTGTCTCTCCAGACTCTGTCTATCTCTGTCTCTCCAGACTCTGTCTTTCTCTGTCTCTCCAGACTCTGTCTATCTCTGTCTCTGCAGACTCTGTCTATCTCTGTCTCTGCAGACTCTGTCTATCTCTGTCTCTGCAGACTCTTTCTGTCTATCTCTGTCTCTCCAGACTCTTTCTGTCTATCTCTGTCTCTGCAGACTCTTTCTGTCTATCTCTGTCTCTGTCTCTCCAGACTCTTTCTGTCTATCTCTGTCTCTGTCTCTGCATTCTTTCTGTCTATCGCTGTCTCTGCAGACTCTGTCTATCTCTGTCTCTGCAGACTCTGTCTATCTCTGTCTCTGCAGACTCTTTCTGTCTATCGCTGCCTCTGCAGACTCTGTCTATCTCTGTCTCTGCAGACTCTTTCTGTCTATCGCTGTCTCTGCAGACTCTGTCTATCTCTGTCTCTGCAGACTCTGTCTATCTCTGTCTCTGCAGACTCTTTCTGTCTATCGCTGCCTCTGCAGACTCTTTCTGTCTATCTATGTCTGTCTCTGCAGACTCTTTCTGTCTATCTCTGTCTCTGCAGACTCTTTCTGTCTATCTCTGTCTCTGCAGACTCTTTCTGTCTATCTCTGTCTCTCCAGACTCTTTCTGTCTATCTCTGTCTCTGCAGACTCTTTCTGTCTATCTCTGTCTCTGTCTCTGCAGACTCTTTCTGTCTATCTCTGTCTCTGCAGACTCTTTCTGTCTATCTCTGTCTCTGCAGACTCTTTCTGTCTATCTCTGTCTCTGTCTCTCCAGACTCTTTTTGTCTTTCTGTCTCTACTCTTTCTGTCTATCTCTGTCTCTGCAGACTCTTTCTGTCTATCTCTGTCTCTGCAGACTCTTTCTGTCTATCTCTGTCTCTGCAGACACTTTCTGTCTATCTCTGTCTCTGCAGACTCTTTCTGTCTATCTCTGTCTCTGTCTCTGCAGACTATTTCTGTCTATCTCTGTCTCTCCAGACTCTTTCTGTCTATCTCTGTCTCTCCAGACTCTGTCTATCTCTGTCTCTCCAGACTCTGTCTATCTCTGTCTCTGCAGACTCTGTCTATCTCTGTCTCTGCAGACTCTTTCTGTCTATCTCTGTCTCTCCAGACTCTTTCTGTCTATCTCTGTCTCTGCAGACTCTTTCTGTCTATCTCTGTCTCTGTCTCTCCAGACTCTTTCTGTCTATCTCTGTCTCTCCAGACTCTTTCTGTCTATCTCTGTCTCTGCAGACTCTTTCTGTCTATCTCTGTCTCTCCAGACTCTTTCTGTCTATCTCTGTCTCTGCAGACTCTTTCTGTCTATCTCTGTCTCTGTCTCTCCAGACTCTTTCTGTCTATCTCTGTCTCTCCAGACTCTTTCTGTCTATCTCTGTCTCTGCAGACTCTTTCTGTCTATCTCTGTCTCTGTCTCTCCAGACTCTTTCTGTCTATCTCTGCCTCTGTCTTTCCAGACTCTTTTTGTCTATCTCTGTCTCTGTCTCTGCAGACTCTTTCTGTCTATCTCTGTCTGTCTCTGCAGACTCTTTCTGTCTATCTCTGTCTCTCCAGACTCTGTCTATCTCTGTCTCTGCAGACTCTTTCTGTCTATCTCTGTCTCTCCAGACTCTTTCTGTCTATCTCTGTCTCTGCAGACTCTTTCTGTCTATCTCTGTCTCTGCAGACTCTTTCTGTCTATCTCTGTCTCTGCAGACTGTCTATCTCTGTCTCTGTCTCTGCAGACTCTTTTTGTCTATCTCTATCTCTTTCTCTGCAGACTCTTTCTGTCTATCTCTGTCTCTGTCTCTGCAGACTCTTTCTGTCTATCTCTGTCTCTGCCTCTGCAGACTCTTTCTGTCTATCTCTGTCTCTCCAGACTCTGTCTATCTCTGTCTCTCCAGACTCTGTCTATCTCTGTCTCTGCAGACTCTGTCTATCTCTGTCTCTGCAGACTCTTTCTGTCTATCTCTGTCTCTCCAGACTCTTTCTGTCTATCTCTGTCTCTGCAGACTCTTTCTGTCTATCTCTGTCTCTGTCTCTCCAGACTCTTTCTGTCTATCTCTGTCTCTGCAGACTCTTTCTGTCTATCTCTGTCTCTGTCTCTCCAGACTCTTTCTGTCTATCTCTGTCTCTGCAGACTCTTTCTGTCTATCTCTGTCTCTGTCTCTCCAGACTCTTTCTGTCTATCTCTGTCTCTCCAGACTCTTTCTGTCTATCTCTGTCTCTGCAGACTCTTGTCTATCTCTGTCTCTGTCTCTCCAGACTCTTTCTGTCTATCTCTGTCTCTGTCTTTCCAGACTCTTTCTGTCTATCTCTGTCTCTGTCTCTGCAGACTCTTTCTGTCTATCTCTGTCTGTCTCTGCAGACTTTCTGTCTATCTCTGTCTCTGCAGACTCTGTCTATCTCTGTCTCTGCAGACTCTTTCTGTCTATCTCTGTCTCTCCAGACTCTGTCTATCTCTGTCTCTGCAGACTCTTTCTGTCTATCTCTGTCTCTGCAGACTCTTTCTGTCTATCTCTGTCTCTGCAGACTGATCTCTGTCTCTGTCTCTGCAGACTCTTTTGTCTATCTCTATCTCTTTCTCTGCAGACTCTTTCTGTCTATCTCTGTCTCTGTCTCTGCAGACTCTTTCTGTCTATCTCTGTCTCTGCCTCTGCAGACTCTTTCTGTCTATCTCTGTCTCTCCAGACTCTGTCTATCTCTGTCTCTCCAGACTCTGTCTATCTCTGTCTCTGCAGACTCTGTCTATCTCTGTCTCTGCAGACTCTGTCTATCTCTGTCTCTGCAGACTCTGTCTATCTCTGTCTCTGCAGACTCTTTCTGTCTATCTCTGTCTCTGCAGACTCTTTCTGTCTATCTCTGTCTCTGCAGACTCTTTCTGTCTATCTCTGTCTCTGTCTCTCCAGACTCTTTCTGTCTATCTCTGTCTCTGTCTCTCCAGACTCTTTCTGTCTATCTCTGTCTCTGTCTCTCCAGACTCTTTCTGTCTATCTCTGTCTCTCCAGACTCTGTCTATCTCTGTCTCTGCAGACTCTTTCTGTCTATCTCTGTCTCTCCAGACTCTTTCTGTCTATCTCTGTCTCTCCAGACTCTGTCTATCTCTGTCTCTCCAGACTCTGTCTTTCTCTGTCTCTCCAGACTCTGTCTATCTCTGTCTCTGCAGACTCTGTCTATCTCTGTCTCTGCAGACTCTGTCTATCTCTGTCTCTGCAGACTCTTTCTGTCTATCTCTGTCTCTCCAGACTCTTTCTACCTATCTCTGTCTCTGCAGACTCTTTCTGTCTATCTCTGTCTCTGTCTCTCCAGACTCTTTCTGTCTATCTCTGTCTCTGTCTCTGCTCTATCGCTGTCTCTGCAGACTATCTCTGTCTCTGCAGACTCTGTCTATCTCTGTCTCTGCAGACTCTGTCTATCTCTGTCTCTGCAGACTCTGTCTATCTCTGTCTCTGCAGACTCTTTCTGTCTATCGCTGTCTCTGCAGACTCTGTCTATCTCTGTCTCTGCAGACTCTGTCTATCTCTGTCTCTGCAGACTCTTTCTGTCTATCGCTGCCTCTGCAGACTCTTTCTGTCTATCTATGTCTGTCTCTGCAGACTCTTTCTGTCTATCGCTGCCTCTGCAGACTCTTTCTGTCTATCTCTGTCTCTGCAGACTCTTTCTGTCTATCTCTGTCTCTCCAGACTCTTTCTGTCTATCTCTGTCTCTGCAGACTCTTTCTGTCTATCTCTGTCTCTGTCTCTGCAGACTCTTTCTGTCTATCTCTGTCTCTGCAGACTCTTTCTGTCTATCTCTGTCTCTGCAGACTCTTTCTGTCTATCTCTGTCTCTGTCTCTCCAGACTCTTTTTGTCTATCTCTGTCTCTGCAGACTCTTTCTGTCTATCTCTGTCTCTGCAGACTCTTTCTGTCTATCGCTGCCTCTGCAGACTCTTTCTGTCTATCGCTCTCTGCAGACTCTTTCTGTCTATCTCTGTCTCTGCAGACTCTTTCTGTCTATCTCTGTCTCTGTCTCTGCAGACTATTTCTGTCTATCTCTACCTCTGTCTCTCCAGACTCTTTCTGTCTATCTCTGTCTCTCCAGACTCTGTCTATCTCTGTCTCTGCAGACTCTGTCTATCTCTGTCTCTGCAGACTCTTTCTGTCTATCTCTGTCTCTCCAGACTCTTTCTGTCTATCTCTGTCTCTGCAGACTCTTTCTGTCTATCTCTGTCTCTGTCTCTCCAGACTCTTTCTGTCTATCTCTGTCTCTCCAGACTCTTTCTGTCTATCTCTGTCTCTCCAGACTCTTTCTGTCTATCTCTGTCTCTGCAGACTCTTTCTGTCTATCTCTGTCTCTCTCTCCAGACTCTTTCTGTCTATCTCTGCCTCTGTCTTTCCAGACTCTTTTTGTCTATCTCTGTCTCTGTCTCTGCAGACTCTTTCTGTCTATCTCTGTCTGTCTCTGCAGACTCTTTCTGTCTATCTCTGTCTCTCCAGACTCTGTCTATCTCTGTCTCTGCAGACTCTTTCTGTCTATCTCTGTCTCTCCAGACTCTTTCTGTCTATCTCTGTCTCTGCAGACTCTTTCTGTCTATCTCTGTCTCTGCAGACTCTTTCTGTCTATCTCTGTCTCTGCAGACTCTTTCTGTCTATCTCTGTCTCTGTCTCTGCAGACTCTTTTTGTCTATCTCTATCTCTTTCTCTGCAGACTCTTTCTGTCTATCTCTGTCTCTGTCTCTGCAGACTCTTTCTGTCTATCTCTGTCTCTGTCTCTGCAGACTCTTTCTGTCTATCTCTGCCTCTGCAGACTCTTTCTGTCTATCTCTGTCTCTCCAGACTCTGTCTATCTCTGTCTCTCCAGACTCTGTCTATCTCTGTCTCTGCAGACTCTGTCTCTGCAGACTCTGTCTATCTCTGTCTCTGCAGACTCTGTCTATCTCTGTCTCTGCAGACTCTGTCTATCTCTGTCTCTGCAGACTCTTTCTGTCTATCTCTGTCTCTGTCTCTCCAGACTCTTTCTGTCTATCTCTGTCTCTGCAGACTCTTTCTGTCTATCTCTGTCTCTGTCTCTCCAGACTCTTTCTGTCTATCTCTGTCTCTGTCTCTCCAGACTCTTTCTGTCTATCTCTGTCTCTCCAGACTCTGTCTATCTCTGTCTCTCCAGACTCTGTCTATCTCTGTCTCTGCAGACTGTCTATCTCTGTCTCTGCAGACTCTGTCTATCTCTGTCTCTGCAGACTCTTTCTGTCTATCTCTGTCTCTCCAGACTCTTTCTGTCTATCTCTGTCTCTGCAGACTCTTTCTGTCTATCTCTGTCTCTGTCTCTCCAGACTCTTTCTGTCTATCTCTGTCTCTGTCTCTGCATTCTTTCTGTCTATCGCTGTCTCTGCAGACTCTGTCTATCTCTGTCTCTGCAGACTCTTTCTGTCTATCGCTGTCTCTGCAGACTCTTTCTGATCTCTGTCTGTCTCTGCAGACTCTCTGTCTCTGCAGACTCTTTCTGTCTATCTCTGTCTCTGCAGACTCTTTCTGTCTATCTCTGTCTCTCCAGACTCTTTCTGTCTATCTCTGTCTCTGCAGACTCTTTCTGTCTATCTCTGTCTCTGTCTCTCCAGACTCTTTCTGTCTATCTCTGTCTCTCCAGACTCTGTCTATCTCTGTCTCTGCAGACTCTGTCTATCTCTGTCTCTGCAGACTCTTTCTGTCTATCTCTGTCTCTCCAGACTCTTTCTGTCTATCTCTGTCTCTGCAGACTCTTTCTGTCTATCTCTGTCTCTGTCTCTCCAGACTCTTTCTGTCTATCTCTGTCTCTCCAGACTCTTTCTGTCTCTGTCTCTGCAGACTCTTTCTGTCTATCTCTGTCTCTCTCTCCAGACTCTTTCTGTCTATCTCTGTCTCTGTCTTTCCAGACTCTTTTGTCTATCTCTGTCTCTGTCTCTGCAGACTCTTTCTGTCTATCTCTGTCTGTCTCTGCAGACTATTTCTGTCTATCGCTGCCTCTTTCTCTGCAGACTCTTTCTGTCTATCTCTGTCTCTGCAGACTCTTTCTGTCTATCTCTGTCTCTCCAGACTGTTTCTGTCTCTGCAGACTCTTTCTGTCTATCTCTGTCTCTCCAGACTCTTTCTGTCTATCTCTGTCTCTGCAGACTCTTTCTGTCTATCTCTGTCTCTGCAGACTCTGTCTATCTCTGTCTGTCTCTGCAGACTCTTTTGTCTATCTCTATCTCTTTCTCTGCAGACTCTTTCTGTCTATCTCTGTCTCTGTCTCTGCAGACTCTTTCTGTCTATCTCTGTCTCTGTCTCTGCAGACTCTTTCTGTCTATCTCTGCCTCTGCAGACTCTTTCTGTCTATCTCTGTCTCTCCAGACTATCTCTTCTCTCTACTCTGTCTCTGTCTCTGCAGACTCTGTCTATCTCTGTCTCTGCAGACTCTGTCTATCTCTGTCTCTGCAGACTCTTTCTGTCTATCTCTGTCTCTGCAGACTCTTTCTGTCTATCTCTGTCTCTGTCTCTCCAGACTCTTTCTGTCTATCTCTGTCTCTCCAGACTCTTTCTGTCTATCTCTGTCTCTGCAGACTCTTTCTGTCTATCTCTGTCTCTGCAGACTCTTTCTGTCTATCTCTGTCTCTGCAGACTATTTCTGTCTATCTCTGTCTCTCCAGACTCTGTCTATCTCTGTCTCTGCAGACTCTGTCTATCTCTGTCTCTGCAGACTCTGTCTATCTCTGTCTCTGCAGACTCTTTCTGTCTATCTCTGTCTCTCCAGACTCTTTCTGTCTATCTCTGTCTCTGCAGACTCTTTCTGTCTATCTCTGTCTCTCCAGACTCTCTGTCTCTCTCTGTCTCTGCATTCTTTCTGTCTATCTGTCTCTGACTCTGTCTATCTCTGTCTCTGCAGACTCTTTCTGTCTATCGCTGCCTCTGCAGACTCTTTCTGTCTATCTCTGTCTGTCTCTGCAGACTCTTTCTGTCTATCGCTGCCTCTGCAGACTCTTTCTGTCTATCTCTGTCTCTGCAGACTCTTTCTGTCTATCTCTGTCTCTCCAGTCTCTGTCATCTCTGTCTCTGCAGACTCTTTCTGTCTATCTCTGTCTCTGTCTCTGCAGACTCTTTCTGTCTATCTCTGTCTCTGCAGACTCTTTCTGTCTATCTCTGTCTCTCCAGACTCTTTTTGTCTATCTCTGTCTCTGCACTCTTTCTGTCTATCGCTGTCTCTGCAGACTCTTTCTGTCTATCGCTGCCTCTGCAGACACTTTCTGTCTATCTCTGTCTCTGCAGACTCTTTCTGTCTATCTCTGTCTCTGTCTCTGCAGACTATTTCTGTCTATCTCTGCCTCTGTCTCTCCAGACTCTTTCTGTCTATCTCTGTCTCTCCAGACTCTGTCTATCTCTGTCTCTCCAGACTCTGTCTATCTCTGTCTCTGCAGACTCTGTCTCTCTCTGTCTCTGCAGACTCTGTCTATCTCTGTCTCTGCAGACTCTTTCTGTCTATCTCTGTCTCTCCAGACTCTTTCTGTCTATCTCTGTCTCTGCAGACTCTTTCTGTCTATCTCTGTCTCTGTCTCTCCAGACTCTTTCTGTCTATCTCTGTCTCTCCAGACTCTTTCTGTCTATCTCTGTCTCTGTCTCTGCAGACTCTTTCTGTCTATCTCTGTCTCTGCAGACTCTGTCTATCTCTGTCTCTGTCTCTCCAGACTCTTTCTGTCTATCTCTGCCTCTGTTTCTCTAGACTCTTTCTGTCAATCTCTGTCTCCGCAGACTTTCTGTCTATCTCTGTCTCTGCAGACTCTTTCTGTCTATCTCTGTCTCTGCAGACTCTTTCTGTCTATCTCTGCCTCTTTCTCTGCAGACTCTTTCTGTCTATCTCTGTCTCTGCAGACTCTTTCTGTCTATCTCTGTCTCTGCAGACTCTTTCTGTCTATCTCTGTCTCTCCAGACTCTTTCTGTATATCTCTGTCTCTCCAGACTCTTTCTGTCTATCTCTGTCTCTGCAGACTCTTTCTGTCGATCTCTGTCTCTGTCTCTCCAGACTCTTTCTGTCTATCTCTGCCTCTGTTTCTCCAGACTCTTTCTGTCTATCTCTGCCTCTGTCTCTGCAGACTCTGTCTATCTCTGTCTCTTTCTCTCCAGACTCTTTCTGTCTATCTCTGTCTCTGCAGACTCTTTCTGTCTATCTCTGTCTCTCTCTCCAGACTCTTTCTGTCTATCTCTGCCTCTGTCTTTCCAGACTCTTTTTGTCTATCTCTGTCTCTGTCTCTGCAGACTCTTTCTGTCTATCTCTGTCTGTCTCTGCAGACTATTTCTGTCTATCGCTGCCTCTTTCTCTGCAGACTCTTTCTGTCTATCTCTGTCTCTGCAGACTCTTTCTGTCTATCTCTGTCTCTCCAGACTCTGTCTATCTCTGTCTCTGCAGACTCTTTCTGTCTATCTCTGTCTCTCCAGACTCTTTCTGTCTATCTCTGTCTCTGCAGACTCTTTCTGTCTATCTCTGTCTCTGCAGACTCTTTCTATCTCTGTCTCTGCAGACTCTGTCTATCTCTGTCTCTGTCTCTGCAGACTCTTTTGTCTATCTCTCTTTCTCTGCAGACTCTTTCTGTCTATCTCTGTCTCTGTCTCTGCAGACTCTTTCTGTCTATCTCTGTCTCTGTCTCTGCAGACTCTTTCTGTCTATCTCTGCCTCTGCAGACTCTTTCTGTCTATCTCTGTCTCTCCAGACTCTGTCTATCTCTGTCTCCAGACTCTGTCTATCTCTGTCTCTGCAGACTCTGTCTATCTCTGTCTCTGCAGACTCTGTCTATCTCTGTCTCTGCAGACTCTTTCTGTCTATCTCTGTCTCTGCAGACTCTTTCTGTCTATCTCTGTCTCTGTCTCTCCAGACTCTTTCTGTCTATCTCTGTCTCTCCAGACTCTTTCTGTCTATCTCTGTCTCTGCAGACTCTTTCTGTCTATCTCTGTCTCTGTCTCTCCAGACTCTTTCTGTCTATCTCTGTCTCTGTCTCTCCAGACTCTTTCTGTCTATCTCTGTCTCTCCAGACTCTGTCTATCTCTGTCTCTCCAGACTCTGTCTATCTCTGTCTCTCCAGACTCTGTCTATCTCTGTCTCTGCAGACTCTGTCTATCTCTGTCTCTGCAGACTCTGTCTATCTCTGTCTCTGCAGACTCTTTCTGTCTATCTCTGTCTCTCCAGACTCTTTCTGTCTATCTCTGTCTCTGCAGACTCTTTCTGTCTATCTCTGTCTCTGTCTCTCCAGACTCTCTGTTCTGTCTGCATCTCTGTCTCTGCAGACTCTTTCTGTCTATCTCTGTCTCTGCAGACTCTTTCTGTCTATCTCTGTCTCTCCAGACTCTTTCTGTCTCTCTGCAGACTCTTTCTGTCTATCTCTGTCTCTCCAGACTCTTTTTGTCTTTCTGTCTCTCTATCTCTGTCTCTGCAGACTCTTTCTGTCTATCTCTGTCTCTGCAGACTCTTTCTGTCTATCTCTGTCTCTGCAGACTCTTTCTGTCTATCTCTGTCTCTGCAGACTCTTTCTGTCTATCTCTGTCTCTGTCTCTCCAGACTCTTTCTGTCTATCTCTGTCTCTCCAGACTCTCTGTCTCTCCAGATCTGTCTATCTCTGTCTCTGCAGACTCTTCTGTCTATCTCTGTCTCTAGACTCTGTCTATCTCTGTCTCTGCAGACTCTTTCTGTCTCCAGATCTGTCTATCTCTGTCTCTGCAGACTCTTTCTGTCTATCTCTGTCTCTGTCTCTCCAGACTCTTTCTGTCTATCTCTGTCTCTCCAGACTCTTTCTGTCTATCTCTGTCTCTGTCTCTGCAGACTCTTTCTGTCTATCTCTTTCTGCAGACTCTATCTCTGTCTCTGTCTCTCCAGACTCTTTCTGTCTATCTCTGTCTCTGTTTCTCAGACTCTTTCTGTCTATCTCTGTCTCTGCAGACTCTTTCTGTCTATCTCTGTCTCTGCAGACTCTTTCTGTCTCTGCAGACTCTTTCTGTCTATCTCTGTCTCTGCAGACTCTTTCTGTCTATCTCTGTCTCTGTCTCTGCAGACTCTTTCTGTCTATCTCTGTCTCTGTCTCTGCAGACTATTTCTGTCTATCTCTGTCTCTGCAGACTCTGTCTATCTCTGTCTCTGCAGACTATTTCTGTCTATCTCTGTCTCTCCAGACTCTTTCTGTCTATCTCTGTCTCTGCAGACTCTTTCTGTCTATCTCTGTCTCTGCAGACTCTTTCTGTCTATCTCTGTCTCTGTCTCTCCAGACTCTTTCTGTCTATCTCTGTCTCTGTTTCTCCAGACTCTTTCTGTCAGACTCTTTCTGTCTATCTCTGTCTCTTTCTCTCCAGACTCTTTCTGTCTATCTCTGTCTCTGCAGACTCTTTCTGTCTATCTCTGTCTCTCTCTCCAGACTCTTTCTGTCTATCTCTGCCTCTGTCTTTCCAGACTCTTTTTGTCTATCTCTGTCTCTGTCTCTGCAGACTCTTTCTGTCTATCTCTGTCTGTCTCTGCAGACTATTTCTGTCTATCGCTGCCTCTTTCTCTGCAGACTCTTTCTGTCTATCTCTGTCTCTGCAGACTCTTTCTGTCTATCTCTGTCTCTCCAGACTCTGTCTATCTCTGTCTCTGCAGACTCTTTCTGTCTATCTCTGTCTCTCCAGACTCTTTCTGTCTATCTCTGTCTCTGCAGACTCTTTCTGTCTATCTCTGTCTCTGCAGACTCTTTCTGTCTATCTCTGTCTCTGCAGACTCTGTCTATCTCTGTCTCTGTCTCTGCAGACTCTTTTTGTCTATCTATCTCTTTCTCTGCAGACTCTTTCTGTCTATCTCTGTCTCTGTCTCTGCAGACTCTTTCTGTCTATCTCTGTCTCTGTCTCTGCAGACTCTTTCTGTCTATCTCTGCCTCTGCAGACTCTTTCTGTCTATCTCTGTCTCTCCAGACTCTGTCTATCTCTGTCTCTCCAGACTCTGTCTATCTCTGTCTCTGCAGACTCTGTCTATCTCTGTCTCTGCAGACTCTGTCTATCTCTGTCTCTGCAGACTCTTTCTGTCTATCTCTGTCTCTGCAGACTCTTTCTGTCTATCTCTGTCTCTGTCTCTCCAGACTCTTTCTGTCTATCTCTGTCTCTCCAGACTCTTTCTGTCTATCTCTGTCTCTGCAGACTCTTTCTGTCTATCTCTGTCTCTGTCTCTCCAGACTCTTTCTGTCTATCTCTGTCTCTGTCTCTCCAGACTCTTTCTGTCTATCTCTGTCTCTCCAGACTCTGTCTATCTCTGTCTCTCCAGACTCTGTCTATCTCTGTCTCTCCAGACTATCTCTGTCTCTGCAGACTCTGTCTATCTCTGTCTCTGCAGACTCTCTATCTCTGTCTCTACTCTTTCTGTCTATCTCTGTCTCTCCAGACTCTTTCTGTCTATCTCTGTCTCTGCAGACTCTTTCTGTCTATCTCTGTCTCTGTCTCTCCAGACTCTTTCTGTCTATCTCTGTCTCTGTCTCTGCATTCTTTCTGTCTATCGCTGTCTCTGCAGACTCTGTCTATCTCTGTCTCTGCAGACTCTTTCTGTCTATCGCTGCCTCTGCAGACTCTTTCTGTCTATCTCTGTCTGTCTCTGCAGACTCTTTCTGTCTATCGCTGCCTCTGCAGACTCTTTCTGTCTATCTCTGTCTCTGCAGACTCTTTCTGTCTATCTCTGTCTCTCCAGACTCTTTCTGTCTATCTCTGTCTCTGCAGACTCTTTCTGTCTATCTCTGCCTCTGTCTCTCCAGACTCTTTCTGTCTATCTCTGTCTCTCCAGACTCTGTCTATCTCTGTCTCTCCAGACTCTGTCTATCTCTGTCTCTGCAGACTCTGTCTATCTCTGTCTCTGCAGACTCTTTCTGTCTATCTCTGTCTCTCCAGACTCTTTCTGTCTATCTCTGTCTCTGCAGACTCTTTCTGTCTATCTCTGTCTCTGTCTCTCCAGACTCTTTCTGTCTATCTCTGTCTCTCCAGACTCTATCTGTCTATCTCTGTCTCTCCAGACTCTTTCTGTCTATCTCTGTCTCTGCAGACTCTTTCTGTCTATCTCTGTCTCTCTCTCCAGACTCTTTCTGTCTATCTCTGCCTCTGTCTTTCCAGACTCTTTTTGTCTATCTCTGTCTCTGTCTCTGCAGACTCTTTCTGTCTATCTCTGTCTGTCTCTGCAGACTATTTCTTGCCTCTTTCTCTGCAGACTCTTTCTGTCTATCTCTGTCTCTGCAGACTCTTTCTGTCTATCTCTGTCTCTCCAGACTCTTTCTGTCTCTGCAGACTCTTTCTGTCTATCTCTGTCTCTCCAGACTCTTTCTGTCTATCTCTGTCTCTGCAGACTCTTTCTGTCTATCTCTGTCTCTGCAGACTCTTTCTGTCTATCTCTGTCTCTGCAGACTCTCTGTCTATCTCTGTCTCTGTCTCTGCAGACTCTTTCTGTCTATCTATCTCTGTCTCTGCAGACTCTTTCTGTCTATCTCTGTCTCTGTCTCTGCAGACTCTTTCTGTCTATCTCTGTGCAGACTCTGTCTCTGCAGACTCTTTCTGTCTATCTCTGTCTCTGCAGACTCTTTCTCTCTCTGTCTCTCCAGACTCTGTCTATCTCTGTCTCTCCAGACTCTGTCTTTCTGTCTCTGCAGACTATTTCTGTCTATCTCTGTCTCTGCAGACTCTGTCTATCTCTGTCTCTGCAGACTATTTCTGTCTATCTCTGTCTCTGCAGACTCTTTCTGTCTATCTCTGTCTCTGTCTCTCCAGACTCTTTCTGTCTATCTCTGTCTCTCCAGACTCTTTCTGTCTATCTCTGTCTCTGCAGACTCTTTCTGTCTATCTCTGTCTCTGTCTCTCCAGACTCTTTCTGTCTATCTCTGTCTCTGTCTCTCCAGACTCTTTCTGTCTATCTCTGTCTCTCCAGACTCTTTCTGTCTATCTCTCCAGACTCTGTCTATCTCTGTCTCTCCAGACTCTGTCTATCTCTGTCTCTGCAGACTT
>NW_027038608.1:0-15000 GCF_034236695.1 Oncorhynchus nerka
GGGACAGCCAGTGGGGACAGCCAATGGGGACAGCCAGCCAATGGGGACAGCCAATGGGGACAGCCAAATAACTATTTTAGGTTCTAGATACAGTGAGAGGGGAAAAAGGTATTTGATCCCCTGCTGATTTTGTACGTTTGACAAAGAAATGACCAATTTATAACATTTTTTGACAAAGAAATGATCAATTTATAACATTTTTTGACAAAGAAATTATCAATTTCTAACATTTTTTGACATTTGTTTTTCTGGATGTTCTGTTGTTGTTATTCAGTCTCTCACTGTTCAAATACAAAAACCATTACAATTATAGACGGGTCATTTCTCTGTCAGAGGACAAACGTACAAAATCAGCCATGGGGATCAAATACTTTCCTTCTCACTGTAGCTCCTTTTATTCTAAAGGTGTACTGCTCTGGAGAATATAGCTTAGGCCTCCGTGGAAATCTCTTTAGCAGAGTTAAAGAAAAGCTAGTCCACATCTCATTAGTCCTTCCATAAAAACCCCACAAGAGGTAAAACGGTATCAATCCTCAATTGACTTCCATCCACCTATTTTTCATTCTGTTTAATGAATATTATGAGACGGAGGAGAATGAGGCAACTTTGCTAAAAAATTTGCAAAAGTGAGAGGTTATATCTCTCGGGCTTAAATAAGTTTTGCCAGGCTAGTCGCACATTAGGAGACGTTCTAGCGAGAAATCCCCTGCTTACCAATCATCATCTAGCTACAGGAGGAAAGACACTGCTGCCTACTCCACAGACTGACTATAAGAGAAGTGGCCACGTACAGGGGTGGAGGGTACTAACAGACCTACAGTGTACTACTGTTGACCAGGGTCCATAGGGTCCATCATCTAGCTACAGGGAGGAAAAGACACTGCTGCCTACTCCACAGACTGACTATAAGAGAAGTGGCCACGTACAGGGGTGGAGGGGGGAGGGTACTAACAGACCTACAGTGTACTACTGTTGACCAGGGTCCATAGGGTCCATCATCTAGCTACAGGGAGGAAAAGACACTGCTGCCTACTCCACAGACTGACTATAAGAGAAGAGGCATATTTGATCCACCAATGATTGATACTAACAGCTCATTTAAAGTTGTAAAGATATCTAGTTAAATGCACACTAACTTTTATTAAAGCTGGTCACATAATGTTACAGTTGACTACATAGCTGTCAATAACACTGACCCAGTTTATACGACTTTAGGTGGAGTAAAGAGACCAGCAGACACTGGGACAAGGTGTCTTTGTAGCAGACACTGGGCGTTAGCTAGCAACAGCTAGCTAGCAGACACTGGGACAAGGTGTCTGTGAGGCGGTAGGTAGCAGACACTGGACAACAGCTAGAAGCTAGCAGACACTGGGACAAGGTGTCTTTGTGAGGCGGTAGCTAACAGCTAGCTAGCAGACACTGGGACAAGGTGTCTTTGTGAGGCGGTAGCTAGCAACAGCTAGCTAGCAGACACTGGGACAAAGGTGTCTTTGTGAGGGGTAGCTAACAGCCAGCAGACACTGGGACAAGGTGTCTTTGTGAGGCGGTAGCTAACAGCTAGCAGACACTGGGACAAGGTGTCTTTGTGAAGCGGTAGCTAACAGCTAGCAGACACTGGGACAAGGTGTCTTTGTGAGGCGGTAGCTAACAGCTAGCTAGCAGACACTGGGACAAGGTGTCTTTGAGGCAGTAGCTAACAGCTAGCTAGCAGACACTGGGACAAGGTGTCTTTGTGAGGGGGTAGCTAACAGCTAGCTAGCAGACACTGGGACAAGGTGTCTTTGTGAGGCGGTAGCTAACAGCTAGCAGACACTGGGACAAGGTGTCTTTGTGAGGCGGTAGCTAACAGCTAGCAGACACTGGGACAAGGTGTCTTTGTGAGGCGGTAGCTAATAGCTAGCAGACACTGGGACAAGGTGTCTTTGTGAGAAAGTAGCTAACAGCTAGCTAGCAGACACTGGGACAAGGTGTCTTTGTGAGAAAGTAGCTAACAGCTAGCTAGCAGACACTGGGACAAGGTGTCTTTGTGAGGCGGTAGCTAATAGCTAGCAGACACTGGGAAAAGGTGTCTTTGTGAGAAAGTAGCTAACAGCTAGTTGATGATCAGGACACCGTTACTGGAACATTCATAGAGCCTGTTGAAATCCCCTGACAACCAGGTAAACACACCAGGAGAGGAGAGTACCAAATGGCAGCTCATGCTCCCTACAGTGTACTACTGTTGACCAGGGTCCATAGGGCCAGTTACATGGTAGTACACTATATAAGGGAACAGGTTGTCATTTGGGATGCGTGGAGGGGACCAACAGACCTTCATGTACTTAACTCTGGAGGAACAAATTCTCTTTTCATGTGCAGGACTCTATAAAGTACACATCGCCATGGAAACCGTTGATTAACGGAAAGCCGGCCGAAAAGCCGAAGGGGGGGAAATGTTTTCTGAAATCCTAAAATAAATTCATAAATAAAACCAAGGAGAGAGTAGACTGCAAACGTGTAAAAGGTTTATCGTAATGTCTGCAAAACCCAGAACCACATCAAGAGTATGAATACTTTCTTGTTTATCTTGTATTACACAGACAAGGCAGCAGTGAAGTATTTCCTGTGAATAATAATTACAGGGTTTGAACCATCCTCCTACAAGCTCAGTGATTTACAATCCGTTTAATTCCATCTCATTAACATAAATCAGGGCAGACCAGCAAACCTCTTGAATCTGACTGGATCTAACTCTCTCCTCATTAACATAAATCAGGGCAGACCAGCAAACCTCTTGAATCTGACTGGATCTAACTCTCTCCTCATTAACATAAATCAGGGCAGGGCAGCAAACCTCTTGAATCTGACTGGATCTAACTCTCTCCTCATTAACATAAATCAGGGCAGGGCAGCAAACCTCTTGAATCTGACTGGATCTAACTCTCCCTCATTAACATAAATCAGGCAGGGCAGCAAACCTCTTGAATCTGACTGGATCTAACTCTCTCCTCATTAACATAAATCAGGGCAGGCAGCAAACCTCTGAATCTGACTGGATCTAACTCTCCTCGTTAACATAAATCAGGGCAGGGCAGCAAACCTCTTGAATCTGACTGATCCTAACTTCTCCTCGTTAACATAAATCAGGGCAGGGCAGCAAACCTCTTGAATCTGACTGGATCTAACTCTCCCTCGTTAACATAAATCAGGGCAGGGCAGCAAACCTCTTGAATCTGACTGGATCTAACTCTCCCTCGTTAACATAAATCAGGGCAGGGCAGCAAACCTCTTGAATCTGACTGATCTAACCTCCCTCGTTAACATAAATCAGGCAGGGCAGCAAACCTCTTGAATCTGACTGGATCTAACTCTCCCTCATTAACATAAATCAGAGCAGGGCAGCAAACCTCTTGAATCTGACTGATCTAACTCTCTCCTCATTTTTATAAATCAGGGCAGGGCATCTGACAAACTCTCCTCGTTAACATAAATGGGCCTACTTGAATCTGACTGACTAACTCTCCCTCGTTAACATAAATCAGGGCAGGGCAGCAAACCTCTTTGAATCTGACTGGATCTAACTCTCCCTAACATAAATCAGGCAGGGCAAACCTCTTGAATCTGACTGATCTAACTCTCCTCATTAACATAAATCAGGGCAGGGCAGCAAACCTCTTGAATCTGACTGATCTAATCCTCCTCGTTAACATAAATCAGGGCAGGGCAGCAAACTCCTTGAATCTGACTGGATCTAACTCTCCCTCGTTAACATAAATCAGGCAGGGCAGCAAACCCTTGAATCTGACTGGATCTAACTCTCCCTCGTTAACATAAATCAGGCAGGCAGCAAACCTCTTGAATCTGACTGGATCTAATCCCCTCCCTCGTTAACATAAATCAGGGCAGGGCAGCAAACCTCTTGAATCTGACTGGATCTAACTCTCCTCGTTAACATAAATCAGGGCAGACCAGCAAACCTCTTGAATCTGACTGGATCTAACTCTCCTCATTAACATAAATCAGGCAGGGCAGCAAACCTCTTGGAATCTGACTGGATCTAACTCTCTCCTCCTTAACATAAATCAGGGCAGGGCAGCAAACCTCTGACTGGATCTAACTTCCTCATTAACATAAATCAGGGCAGGGCAGCAAACCTCTGGAATCTGACTGATCTAACTCCTCATTAACATAAATCAGGCAGACCAGCACACCTCTTGAATCTGACTGGATCTAACTCTCCCTCATTAACATAAATCAGGCAGGGCAGCAAACCTCTTGAATCTGACTGGATCTAACTCTCTCCTCGTTAACATAAATCAGGGCAGGGCAGCAAAGACACACTGCAGGTGCTTTAAATACCTTAAAGGGACAATCCATAGTTGCTACATCAATTTTTGACTTTATAAATTAATGATGTGTCCCCATTGATTCCTGAAGAAGGTAACTTATGCTTCATGAAGCTTAGCAGCAGCTCATCAGTATTCAACATGCAACCGTGTTATTCTCTAAAGTTTGTAAACAAAGTCAATGTAAACAAACACTATACAGCCTCAAAACATGGACACAAATATTGTTTTTCATAGATCAGCTCTGTCTATGAATTTCTCCTGCCAGGTACATCGAGGATTAAAATGAACTGGCCTTCTCCTGCCAGGTACATAGAGGATTAAAAATGAACTGGCCTTCTCCTGCCAGGTACATAGAGATTAAAATGAACTGGCCTTCTCCTGCCAGGTACATAGAGGATTAAAATGAACTGGCCTTCTCCTGCCAGGTACATAGAGGATTAAAATGAACTGGGCCTTCTCCTGCCAGGTACATCGAGGATTAAATGAACTGGCCTTCTCCTGCCAGGTACATAGAGGATTAAAATGAACTGGCCTTCTCCTGCCAGGTACATAGAGGATTAAAATGAACTGGCCTTCTCCTGCCAGGTACATAGAGGATTAAAATGAACTGGCCTTCTGTTGCTTCTCCTGCCAGGTACATAGAGGATTAAAATGAACTGGCCTTCTATTGCTTCTCCTGCCAGGTACATAGAGGATTAAAATGAACTGGCCCTTCTCCTGCCAGGTACATAGAGGATTAAAATAAACTGGCTGGGGTTGTTTGTTGTCGGTCTGTGAAGATTTCAAATATGTCAAAGCTGGATCCAATGTCTCCTTGAACATCTAGAGAACTTCTCTGGTCTCTCTGGACTAAAACCTAATTAAGTGGACAATATTACATATTGGATCCTTAAAAAGACAACGTTTACATTACCCTGCAGTTTCCCTATGAAAATGGACTGTAGCGGTGAAGTAGACATACAGTTTCCTATGAAATGGACTGGCGGTGAAGTAGACATACAGCTTCCCTATGAAATGGACTGGCGGTGAAGTAGACATACAGCTTCCCTGTGAAATGGACTGGCGGTGAAGTAGACATACAGCTTCCCTATGAAATGGACTGGCGGTGAAGTAGACATACAGCTTCCCTATGAAATGGACTGGCGGTGAAGTAGACATACAGTTTCCCTATGAAATGGACTGGCGGTGAAGTAGACATACAGCTTCCCTATGAAATGGACTGGCGGGGTGAAGTAGACATACAGCTTCCCGGTGAAGTAGACATACAGTTTCCCTATGAAATGGACTGGCGGTGAAGTAGACATACAGTTTCCTATGAAATGGACTGGCGGTGAAGTAGACATACAGTTTCCTATGAAATGGACTGGCGAAGTAGACAGTTTCCTATGAAATGGACATACAGCTTCCCTATGAAATGGACTGGCGGTGAAGTAGACATACAGTTTCCTATGAAATGGACTGGCGGTGAAGTAGACATACAGCTTCCTGTGAAATGGACATACAGCTTCCCCTGGCGGTGAAGTAGACATATTCATATCACAAAAAATATAAATGAGTTCCCCACAATGAATTTCAATAGAAACTAGTAAAAACAGACAAGATCCTGCAACCATGGAGAGGTAAATACCTGTCTATTTATAGAAGAAAATGCCCTGATTAACTCCTTAGTCATATCTCCGTTTACTCACTTACTTATGGCGCTGCCTAGTCCTGATGATTCGTTATTTAAATGTTATGAGCAAAAAATATTTTGCTTTATCTGAGACGCTAAACGAGACGAGATAAAGTGCCTGTCTATATAATGAATATGAACTGGGTGGGTTGAGGTGATTAAATATAAAACACTAAACCTCTCTCTGAAAGCTTCACTCATTCAACAGTTTTATTTTACTATCTATATAATGAATATGAACTGGGTGGGTTGAGGTGATTAAATATAAAGCACTAAACCTCTCTCTAAAAGCTTCACTCATTCAACAGTTTTATTTGAACCCTAAATGGTTCTCAAGTAGATTAATAAGAAAAGCTCTTCCATTGTTTAAACATGGACATTTTGACTTTGTGCAGATTATCATCATGTCTCAGATTATCATCATGTCTCAGATTATCATCATGTCTCAGATTATCATCATGTCTGAGATTATCATCATGTCTCAGATTATCATCATGTCTGAGATTATCATGCCTCAGATTATCATCATGCCTCAGATTATCATCATGTCTCAGATTATCATCATGTCTCAGATTATCATCATGTCTCAGATTATCATCATGTCTCAGATTATCATCATGTCTCAGATTATCATCATGTCTCAGATTATCATCATGTCTCAGATTATCATCATGCCTCAGATTATCATCATGTCTCAGATTATCATCATGTCTGAGATTATCATGTCTCAGATTATCATGTCTCAGATTATCATCATGTCTCAGATTATCATGTCTCAGATTATCATGTCTCAGATTATCATATCTCAGATTATCATGTCTCAGATTATCATGTCTCAGATTATCATCATGTCTCAGATTATCATGTCTCAGATTATCATGTCTCAGATTATCATGTCTCAGATTATCATATCTCAGATTATCATGTCTCAGATTATCATGTCTCAGATTATCATGTCTCAGATCATCATGTCTCAGATTATCATGTCTCAGATTATCATCATGTCTCAGATTATCATCATGTCTCAGATTATCATCATGTCTCAGATTATCATGTCTCAGATTATCATCATGTCTCAGATTATCATCATGTCTCAGATTATATCATCATGTCTCAGATTATCATCATGTCTCAGATTATTATCATCATATCATATCTCAGATTATCATCATGTCTCAGATTATCATCATGTCTCAGATTATCATGTCTCAGATTATCATCATGTCTCAGATTATCATGTCTCAGATTATCATCATGTCTCAGATTATCATCATGTCTCAGATTATCATGTCTCAGATTATCATCATGTCTCAGATTATCATCATGTCTCAGATTATCATGTCTCAGATTATCATGCCTCAGATTATCATCATGCCTCAGATTATCATCATGTCTCCGATTATCATGCCTCAGATTATCATGCCTCAGATTATCATCATGTCTCAGATTATCATGTCTCAGATTATCATCATGTCTCAGATTATCATCATGTCTCAGATTATCATCATGCCTCAGATTATCATCATGTCTCAGATTATCATCATGTCTCAGATTATCATCATGTCTCAGATTATCATCATGTCTCAGATTATCATGCCTCAGATTATCATCATGTCTCAGATTATCATCATGTCTCAGATTATCATCATGCCTCAGATTATCATCATGTCTCCGATTATCATGTCTCAGATTATCATGTCTCAGATTATCATCATGTCTCAGATTATCATGTCTCAGATTATCATCATGTCTCAGATTATCATGTCTCAGATGATCAAGTCTCAGATTATCATCATGTCTCAGATTATCATCATGTCTCAGATTATCATGTCTCAGATTATCATGTCTCAGATTATCATCATGTCTGAGATTATCATCATGTCTCAGATTATCATCATGCCTCAGATTATCATCATGTCTCAGATTATCATGTCTCAGATTATCATCATGTCTCAGATTATCATCATGTCTGAGATTATCATGTCTCAGATTATCATGTCTCAGATTATCATCATGTCTGAGATTATTATCATGTCTCAGATTATCATATCTCAGATTATCATCATGTCTCAGATTATCATGTCTCAGATTATCATCATGTCTCAGATTATCATGTCTCAGATTATCATCATGTCTCAGATTATCATCATGTCTCAGATTATCATGTCTCAGATTATCATCATGTCTCAGATTATCATCATGTCTCAGATTATCATCATGTCTCAGATTATCATGTCTCAGATTATCATCATGTCTCAGATTATCATGTCTCAGGTTATCATGTCTCAGATTATCATCATGTCTCAGATTATCATCATGTCTCAGATTATCATCATGTCTCAGATTATCATGTCTCAGATTATCATCATGTCTCAGATTATCATCATGTCTCAGATTATCATGTCTCAGATTATCATCATGTCTCAGATTATCATGTCTCAGATTATCATGTCTCAGATTATCATCATGTCTCAGATTATCATCATGTCTCAGATCATCATGTCTCAGATTATCATCATGTCTCCGATTATCATCATGTCTCAGATTATCATCATGTCTCAGATTATCATCATGTCTCAGATTATCATCATGTCTCAGATTATCATGTCTCAGATTATCATCATGTCTCAGATTATCATCATGTCTCAGGTTATCATCATGTCTCAGATTATCATGTCTCAGATTATCATGTCTCAGATTATCATCATGTCTCAGATTATCATCATGTCTCAGGTTATCATCATGTCTCAGATTATCATGTCTCAGATTATCATGTCTCAGATTATCATGTCTCAGATTATTATCATGTCTCAGATTATCATGTCTCAGATTATCATCATGTCTGAGATTATTATCATGTCTCAGATTATCATGTCTCAGATTATTATCATGTCTCAGATTATCATGTCTCAGATTATCATGTCTCAGATTATCATCATGTCTCAGATTATCATCATGTCTCAGATTATCATCATGTCTCAGATTATTATCATGTCTCAGATTATCATGTCTCAGATTATCATCATGTCTCAGATTATCATCATGTCTCAGATTATTATCATGTCTCAGATTATCATGTCTGAGATTATCATCATGTCTCAGATTATCATCATGTCTCAGATTATCATCATGTCTCAGATTATTATCATGTCTCAGATTATCATGTCTGAGATTATCATGTCTCAGATTATCATCATGTCTCAGATTATTATCATGTCTCAGATTATCATGTCTCAGATTATCATCATGTCTCAGATTATCATGTCTCAGATTATCATCATGTCTCAGATTATCATCATGTCTCAGATTATCATCATGTCTCAGATTATCATCATGCCTCAGATTATCATCATGTCTCAGATTATCATGTCTCAGATTATCATGCCTCAGATTATTATCATGTCTCAGATTATCATGTCTGAGATTATCATGTCTGAGATTATCATGTCTCAGATTATCATGTCTCAGATTATCATGTCTCAGATTATCATGTCTCAGATTATCATCATGTCTCCTTTTACATTCATTGAAGAATCTCTCTCTTTTTTTGTTAAACTTTTTCCCCCTTTTTTATATCCAATTGGTAGTTACAGTCTTGTCCCACTGCTGCTACTCCCGTACGGACTCGGGAGAGGCGAAGGTCGAGAGCCCTGCGTCCTCCGAAACTCAAACCAGCCAAGCCGCACTGTTTCTTAACACACTGCTCGCTTAACCCGGAAGCCAGCCGCACCGATGTGTTCAGAGGAAACACCGGTTTGGCCGGCCAAAGTCTCCCCTAAACCGGACGACCCTGGGACAATTGTGCTCTGCTTCATGGGTCTCCTGGTCACGGCCGGCTGCGAAACAGCCCGGGAACAAACCTGGGTCTGTAGTGATTCCTCTAGCACTGAGATGCAGTGCCTTAGACCACTGAACCAGGGTCTGTAGTGACGCCTCTAGCACTGAGATGCAGTGCCTTAGACAGCTGAACCAGGGTCTGTAGTGACGCCTCTAGCACTGAGATGCAGTGCCTTAGACCTCTGAACCAGGGTCTGGAGTGACGCCTCTAGCACTGAGATGCAGTGCCTTAGACCGCTGAACCAGGGTCTGTAGTGACTCCTCTAGCACTGAGATGCAGTGCCTTAGACCACTGAACCAGGGTCTGTAGTGACACCTCTAGCACTGAGATGCAGTGCCTTAGACCGCTGAACCAGGGTCTGTAGTGACTCCTCTAGCACTGAGATGCAGTGCCCTTAGACCGCTGAACCAGGGTCTGTAGTGACACCTCTAGCACTGAGATGCAGTGCCTTAGACCACTGAACCAGGGTCTGGAGTGACGCCTCAAACACTACGATGCAGTGCCTTAGACCGCTGAACCAGGGTCTGTAGTGACGCCTCAAACACTGAGATGCAGTGCCTTAGACCGCTGAACCAGGGTCTGTAGTGACGCCTCAAACACTGAGATGCAGTGCCTTAGACCACTGAACCAGGGTCTGTAGTGACACCTCAAACACTGAGATGCAGTGCCTTAGACCACTGAACCAGGGTGTGTAGTGACGCCTCTAGCACTGAGATGCAGTGCCTTAGACCACTGAACCAGGGTCTGTAGTGACTCCTCTAGCACTGAGATGCAGTGCCTTAGACCACTGAACCAGGGTCTGTAGTGACGCCTCAAACACTGAGATGCAGTGCCTTAGACCGCTGCACCACTCGGGATGTCAGTATCTCTCTTTTTCAAACAAACAAATGTAGAGCTGGTTACAATTTCAATTTCCTCCCCCAGAAAAGATAGAACCAATATTACAACAAATATTGTGGCTGAACTCAAATTTGCTGGTTGATAAAATACCTGTATTTATGGGAAAGATGTTTGAAAAGGGTATTTTGTTCTTAAATTATATTGTAAATTGGACTGGAAGAGTTATTTCCTTCCTGGAGTTGTCAGAATTGTACAGGAAAGTCTGCTCAATCCAAGAGTACAGTCAATTGATTACAGCAATACCTCTAAAATGGAGGAGGCAGGTGAAGGTCCCCAAGAACACAGTGGTCTCCATCATTCTGCAGCAGTGAAGGTCCCCAAGAACACAGAGGCCTCCATCATTCTGCAGCAGTGAAGGTCCCCAAGAACACAGTGGCCTCCATCATTCTGCAGCAGTGAAGGTCCCCAAGAACACAGTGGCCTCCATCATTCTGCAGCAGTGAAGGTCCCCAAGAACACAGTGGTCTCCATCATTCTGCAGCATTGAAGGGTCCCCAAGAACACAGTGGCCTCCATCATTCTGCAGCATTGAAGGTCCCCAAGAACACAGTGGCCTCCATCATTCTGCAGCAGTGAAGGTCCCCAAGAACACAGAGGCCTCCATCATTCTGCAGCAGTGAAGGTCCCCAAGAACACAGTGGTCTCCATCATTCTGCAGCAGTGAAGGTCCCCAAGAACACAGTGGCCTCCATCATTCTGCAGCAGTGAAGGTCCCCAAGAACACAGTGGTCTCCATCATTCTGCAGCAGTGAAGGTCCCCAAGAACACAGTGGCCTCCATCATTCTGCAGCATTGAAGGTCCCCAAGAACACAGTGGCCTCCATCATTCTGCAGCAGTGAAGGTCCCCAAGAACACAGTGGCCTCCATCATTCTGCAGCAGTGAAGGTCCCCAAGAACACAGTGGTCTCCATCATTCTGCAGCAGTGAAGGTCCCCAAGAACACAGTGGTCTCCATCATTCTGCAGCATTGAAGGTCCCCAAGAACACAGTGGCCTCCATCATTCTGCAGCAGTGAAGGTCCCCAAGAACACAGTGGCCTCCATCATTCTGCAGCAGTGAAGGTCCCCAAGAACACAGTGGCCTCCATCATTCTTAAATGGAAGACGTTTGGAACCACCAAGACTCTTCCTAGAGCTGGCCGCCTGGCCAAACTGAGCAACCGGGGTAAAAAGGGCCTTGGTCAGGAGAGACCAAGAACCAAGGGTCACTCTGACAGGGCCCCAGAGTTCCTCTGTGGAGATGGAAGAGCCTTCCAGAAGGGCCAGGTCAGGAGGTGACTAAGAACCAAGTGTCACTCTGACAGGGCCCCAGAGCTCCTCTGTGTAGATGGGTGAAACTTCCAGAAGGACAACCATCTCTGCAGCACTTCATCAATTAGGCTTTTTCTGGTAGAGTGGCCAGATGGAAGAAATGGCTCATTAAAAGGCATATGACAGCCCGCTTGGAGTTTGCCAAAAGACACCTAAAGTACTCTCAAAAAAAATATTCTCTGGTCTGATGAAACCAAGATTGATCTCTCTGGCCTGAATGCCAAGCGTCACATCTGGAGGAAACCTGGTACCATCCCTACGGTGAAGCATGGTGGTGGCAGCATCATGCTGTGGGGGTGTTTGTCAGCGGCAGGGATTGGGAGACTAGTCAGGATCGAGGCAAAGATAAACGGAGAAAATGACATCAATTTGCATGAAACTGAAAGCGCGAACCACTGCTTTTATCCAGGGCAAGGTGACCGGAAACATGACCGAATACAAACAGTATAGCTATTCCCTCCGCAAGGCAATCAAACAAGCTAAGCGTCAGTATAGAGACAAAGTAGAGTCCACCATAATTTCACCATAATTTACAAATAAATTCATTAAAAATCCTACAATGTTATTTTCTGGATTTTTTTTCTCATTTTGTCTGTCATAGTTGAAGTGTATCTATGATGAAAATTACAGGCCTCTCTCATATTTTTAAGTGGGAGAACTTGCACAATTAGTGGCTGACTAAATACTTTTTTGCCCCACTGTATGTGAGAATGCTGTTCATCGACTACAGCTCAGCATTTAACACCATAGTGGCCTCCAAACTCATCATCAAGCTCAAGACCCTGGGTCTCGACATTCCCGCCCCTCTGCAACTGGGTGCTGGACTTCCTGACGGGGCCCGAGGTGGTGAGGGTAGGTAACAACATCTCCACATTCTGCGCTGATCCTCAACACTGGGGCCCCACAAGGTGCAGTTCTGAGCCCTCTCCTGTACTCCTTGTTCACCCACGACTGCGTGGCCACGCACGCCTCCAACTCAATCATCAAGTTGCGGACGACAATACAGTGGTAGGCTTGATTACCAACAACGACGAGACGGCCTACAGGGAGGAGGTGAGACCCCTCGGAGTGTGGTGTCAGGAAAATAACTCACACTAACCTCACACTACGGGACAGTAGTGGAGAGGGTAGTAAGTTTAAGTTCCTCAGCGTACACATCACGGACAAACTGAATTGGTCCACCCACACAGACAGCATCATGAAGAAGGCGCAGCAGCGCCTCTTCAACCTCAGGAGGCTGAAGAAATTTGGCTTGTCACCAAAAGCACTCAACAAACTTCTAAAGATGCACAATTGCAGCAGTGCATCCTGGAACACAGTGGCTCCATCACCGCCTGGTACGGCAACTGCTCCGCCTCAACCGTAAGGCTCTCCAGAGGGTACAGGTCTGCATCACGCATCACCGGGGCAAACTACCTGCCCTCCAGGACACCTACACCACCCGATGTCACAGGAAGGCCATAAAGACCATCAAGGACAACAACCACCCGAGCCACTGCCTGTTCACCCCGCTATCATCCAGAAGGCGAGGTCAGTACAGGTGCATCAAAGCTGGGACCGAGAGACTGAAAAACAGCTTCTATCTCAAGGCCATCAGACTGTAAACAGCTTCTATCTCAAGGCCATCAGACTGATAAACAGCTTCTATCTCCATCAGACTGTTAAACAGCCACCACTAACATTGAGTGGCTGCTGCCAACACACTGACACTGACACTGACTCAACTTCAGCCACTTTAATAAAGGAAATTGATGGAAATGGATGTAAAAATATATCACTAGCCACTTTAAACAATGCTACTTAATATAATGTTTACATACCCTACATTACTCATCTCATATGTATATACTGTACTCGATACCATCTACTGCATCTTGCCTATGCCGCTCTGTACCATCACTCATTCATATATCTTTATGTACATATTCTTTATCCCTTTACACTTGTGTGTATAAGACAGTAGTTGTGGAATTGTTAGGTTAGATTACTCGTTGGTTATTACTGCATTGTCTGAACTAGAAGCACAAGCATTTCGCGACACTCCCATTAACATCTGCTAACCATGTGTATGTGACAAATCAAATTTGACTTGAACCCGATCGAACATCTCTGAAAAGACCTGAAAATAGCTGTGCAGCGACGCTCCCCATCCAACCTGACAGAGATTCAGAGGATCTGCAGAGAAGAATGGGAGAAACTCCCCAAATACAGGTGTGCCAAGCTTGTAGCGTCATACCCGAGAAGATTCGAGGATGTAATCACTGCCAAAGGTGCTTCAACAAAGTACTGAGTAAAGGGTCTGAATACTTATGTAAATGTGATATTTAAATTGTATATTTTTTATATATATAAAAAAAGTGTTTTTGTTATTATGGGGTTTGTTGTGTGTAGATTGATGAGGGGAAAAAACCATTTAACACATTTTAGAGTAAGGCTGTAACCTATCAAACTGTGGACAAAGTCAAGAGGTCTGAATACTGGGGGAAGATGTTGGACACATGCAGGAATAATTAGACTAAGGATGTGTCCCAAATGCCCCCTATTCCCCTACATAGGGCACTCTATGGGCCCTGGGCAATAGCTAATACTACAGGGAACAGAATGCTGAGGAGTATTGTTCTCCACAGGAGTAATAAAGGCCTAGTTCACTCATTTAGATCATTCAAAAATATATATTTGTAAATGATTTGTTACTCTAATCTTTATCAGGGTTGTTCTGCAGCCCACTCAGCACCCATGCTTCCCTCAGCCTATGGCCTTAGAATGAATAGAACTAGTTATTATTATTAGAATTAGATTATTAGAATTATTCTGAATTAGAGAAGCATCTCTATAAGAGAGAAGCCATTCAGGCAACAAGACTGGAACATAATTTCACACAACAGCTGTAGCATTCCTTCGCTGTAGCATGCCTTCGCTGTAACATGCCTTAGCTGTAGCATGCCTTAGCT
>NW_027038608.1:20000-33783 GCF_034236695.1 Oncorhynchus nerka
CCTCCACTTATAAACACACAGTCCTCCCCTTTAAATACACAACCTCACCTTATAAACACACAGTCCTCCCCTTTAAACCACACAGCACAACCCTCACCTTATAATCACACAGTCCTCCCCTTTAAATACACAACCTCACCTTATAAACACACAGTCCTCCCCTTTAAATCACACAGCACAACCCTCACCTTATAAACACACAGTCCTCCCCTTTAAATACACAACCTCACCTTATAAACACACAGTCCTCCCCTTTAAATCACACAGCACAACCTCACCTTATAAACACACAGTCCTCCCCTTTAAATCACACAGCACAACCTCACCTTATAAACACACAGTCCTCCCCTTTAAATACACAACCTCACCTTATAAACTCACAGTCCTCCCCTTTAAATACACAACCTCACCTTATAAACACACAGTCCTCCCCTTTAAACCACACAGCACAACCTCACCTTATAAACACACAGTCCTCCCCTTTAAATACACAACCTCACCTTATAAACACACAGTCCTCCCCTTTAAATACACAACCTCACCTTATAAACACACAGTGCTCCCCTTTAAATACACAACCTCACCTTATAAACACACAGTCCTCCCCTTTAAATACACAACCTCACCTTATAAACACACAGTCCTCCCCTTTAAATACACAACCTCACCTTATAAACACACAGTCCTCCCCTTTAAATACACAACCTCACCTTATAAACACACAGTCCTCCCCTTTAAATACACAACCTCACCTTATAAACACACAGTCCTCCCCTTTAAATACACAACCTCACCTTATAAACACACAGTCCTCCCCTTTAAATCACACAGCACAACCGCACCTTAAACACACAATCCTCACCTTAAATACACAATCCTCACCTTAAATACACAATCCTCACCTTAAATACACAATCCTCACCTTAAATACACAATCCTTACCTTAAATACACAATCCTCACCTTAAATACACAATCCTTACCTTAAATACACAATCCTCACCTTAAACACACAATCCTCACCTTAAATACACAATCCTCACCTTACAGACACACAATCCTCACCTTAAACACATAATCCTCACCTTACAGACACACAATCCTCACCTTAAATACACAATCCTCACCTTAAACACACAATCCTTACCTTAAATACACAATCCTCACCTTAAACACACAATCCTCACCTTAAATACACAATCCTCACCTTACAGACACAATCCTCACCTTACAGACACACAATCCTCACCTTAAATACACAATCCTCACCTTAAACACACAATCCTTACCTTAAATACACAATCCTCACCTTAAACACACAATCCTCACCTTAAACACACAATCCTTACCTTAAATACACAATCCTCACCTTAAACACACAATCCTCACCTTAAATACACAATCCTCACCTTACAGACACAATCCTCACCTTACAGACACACAATCCTCACCTTAAATACACAATCCTCACCTTAAACACACAATCCTTACCTTAAATACACAATCCTCACCTTAAATACACAATCCTTACCTTAAATACACAATCCTCACCTTAAACACACAATCCTCACCTTAAATACACAATCCTCACCTTACAGACACAATCCTCACCTTACAGACACACAATCCTCACCTTAAATACACAATCCTCACCTTAAACACATAATCCTCACCTTACAAACACACAATCCTCACCTTAAACACATAATCCTCACCTTACAGACACACAATCCTCACCTTAAATACACAATCCTCACCTTACAGACACAATCCTCACCTTACAGACACACAATCCTCACCTTAAATACACAATCCTCACCTTAAACACATAATCCTCACCTTACAAACACACAATCCTCACCTTAAACACATAATCCTCACCTTACAGACACACAATCCTCACCTTAAATACACAATCCTCACCTTAAATACACAATCCTCACCTTACAAACACACAATCCTCACCTTAAACACACAATCCTCACCTTACAAACACACAATCCTCACCTTAAACACACAATCCTCACCTTACAGACACACAATCCTCACCTTAAATACACAATCCTCACCTTAAACACATAATCCTCACCTTACAGACACACAATCCTCACCTTAAACACACAATCCTCACCTTACAGACACACAATCCTCACCTTAAATACACAATCCTCACCTTACAAATACACAATCCTCACCTTAAATACACAATCCTCACCTTAAACACATAATCCTCACCTTACAGACACACAATCCTCACCTTAAACACACAATCCTCACCTTACAAATACACAATCCTCACCTTAAATACACAATCCTCACCTTAAACACATAATCCTCACCTTACAGACACACAATCCTCACCTTACAGACACACAATCCTCACCTTAAACACACAATCCTCACCTTACAAATACACAATCCTCACCTTAAATACACAATCCTCACCTTAAACACACAATCCTCACCTTAAATACACAATCCTCACCTTAAATACACAATCCTCACCTTAAATACACAATCCTCACCTTACAAACACACAATCCTCACCTTAAACACACAATCCTCACCTTAAACACACAATCCTCACCTTACAAACACACAATCCTCACCTTAAATACACAATCCTCACCTTAAATACACAATCCTCACCTTAAATACACAATCCTCACCTTAAATACACAATCCTCACCTTAAATACACAATCCTCACCTTAAATACACAATCCTCACCTTAAATACACAATCCTCACCTTAAATACACAATCCTCACCTTACAAACACACAATCCTCACCTTACAGACACAATCCTCACCTTAAACACACAATCCTCACCTTAAATACACAATCCTCACCTTACAAACACACAATCCTCACCTTACAGACACAATCCTCACCTTACAAACACACAATCCTCACCTTACAGACACACAATCCTCACCTTAAATACACAATCCTCACCTTAAATACACAATCCTCACCTCCCCTTCCCAGGATTAGCTGATCTATATATGTCTCTGTCCCGATACAGGATTAGCTGATCTATATATGTCTCTGTCCTGATACAGGATTAGCTGATCTATATATGTCTCTGTCCCGATACAGGATTAGCTGATCTATATATGTCTCTGTCCTGATACAGGATTAGCTGATCTATATATGTCCTGATACAGGATTAGCTGATCTATATATGTCTCTGTCCCGATACAGGATTAGCTGATCTATATATGTCTCTGTCCTGATACAGGATTAGCTGATCTATATATGTCTCTGTCCCGATACAGGATTAGCTGATCTATATATGTCTCTGTCCCGATACAGGATTAGCTGATCTATATATGTCCTGATACAGGATTAGCTGATCTATATATGTCTCTGTCCTGATACAGGATTAGCTGATCTATATATGTCTCTGTCCCGATACAGGATTAGCTGATCTATATATGTCTATGGCCTGATACAGGATTAGCTGATCTATATATGTCCTGATACAGGATTAGCTGATCTATATATGTCTGTCCTGATACAGGATTAGCTGATCTATATATGTCTCTGTCCTGATACAGGATTAGCTGATCTATATATGTCTCTGTCCTGATACAGGATTAACTGATCTATATATGTCTCTGTCCCGATACAGGATTAGCTGATCTATATATGTCTCTGTCCCGATACAGGATTAGCTGATCTATATATGTCTCTGTCCTGATACAGGATTAGCTGATCTATATATGTCTCTGTCCCGATACAGGATTAGCTGATCTATATATGTCCTGATTCAGGATTAGCTGATCTATATATGGCCCGATACAGGATTAGCTGATCTATAGATGTCTCTGTCCTGATACAGGATTAGCTGATCTATATATGTATCTGTCCCGATACAGGATTAGCTGATCTATAGATGTCTCTGTCCTGATACAGGATTAGCTGATCTATAGATGTCTCTGTCCTGATACAGGATTAGCTGATCTATATATGTCCTGATACAGGGTTAGCTGATCTATATATGGCCCGATACAGGATTAGCTGATCTATAGATGTCTCTGTCCCGATACAGGATTAGCTGATCTATATATGTCTCTGTCCTGATACAGGATTAGCTGATCTATATATGTCTCTGTCCCGATACAGGATTAGCTGATCTATATATGTCCTGATTCAGGATTAGCTGATCTATATATGGCCCGATACAGGATTAGCTGATCTATAGATGTCTCTGTCCTGATACAGGATTAGCTGATCTATATATGTATCTGTCCCGATACAGGATTAGCTGATCTATAGATGTCTCTGTCCTGATACAGGATTAGCTGATCTATAGATGTCTCTGTCCTGATACAGGATTAGCTGATCTATATATGTCCTGATACAGGGTTAGCTGATCTATATATGGCCCGATACAGGATTAGCTGATCTATAGATGTCTCTGTCCCGATACAGGATTAGCTGATCTATATATGTCTATGTCCCGATACAGGATTAGCTGATCTATATATGTCCTGATACAGGATTAGCTGATCTATATATGTCTCTGTCCTGATACAGGATTAGCTGTTCTATATATGTCTCTGTCCTGATACAGGATTAGCTGATCTATATATGTCTCTGTCCTGATACAGGATTAGCTGATCTATATATGTCTCTGTCCCGATACAGGATTAGCTGATCTATAGATGTCTCTGTCCTGATACAGGATTAGCTGATCTATAGATGTCTCTGGCCTGATACAGGATTAGCTGATCTATTTATGTCTATGTCCCGATACAGGATTATCTGATCTATATATGTCTATGTCCTGATACAGGATTAGCTGATCTATATATGTCTCTGTCCTGATACAGGATTAGCTGATCTATATATGTCTCTGTCCTGATACAGGATTAGCTGATCTATATATGTCTCTGTCCTGATACAGGATTAGCTGATCTATATATGTCTCTGTCCTGATACAGGATTAGCTGATCTATATATGTCTATGGCCCGATACAGGATTAGCTGATCTATATATGTCTATGGGCTGATACAGGATTAGCTGATCTATATATGTCCCGATACAGGATTAGCTGATCTATATATGTCTCTGTCCTGATACAGGATTAGCTGATCTATATATGTCTCTGTCCTGATACAGGATTAGCTGATCTATATATGTATCTGTCCCGATACAGGATTAGCTGATCTATAGATGTCTCTGTTTTGATACAGGATTAGCTGATCTATATATGTCTCTGTCCTGATACAGGATTAGCTGATCTATATATGTCCTGATACAGGATTAGCTGATCTATATATGGCCCGATACAGGATTAGCTGATCTATAGATGTCTCTGTCCCGATACAGGATTAGCTGATCTATATATGTCTATGTCCCGATACAGGATTAGCTGATCTATATATGTCCTGATACAGGATTAGCTGATCTATATATGGCCCAATACAGGATTAGCTGATCTATAGATGTCTCTGTCCTAATACAGGATTAGCTGTTCTATATATGTCTCTGTCCCGATACAGGATTAGCTGATCTATATATGTCCTGATACAGGATTAGCTGATCTATATATGTCTCTGTGCTGATACAGGATTAGCTGTTCTATATATGTCTCTGTCCTGATACAGGATTAGCTGATCTATATATGTCTCTGTCCCGATACAGGATTAGCTGATCTATATATGTCTCTGTCCCGATACAGGATTAGCTGATCTATATATGTCTCTGTCCCGATACAGGATTAGCTGATCTATATATGTCTCTGTCCCGATACAGGATTAGCTGATCTATATATGTCCTGATACAGGATTAGCTGATCTATATATGTCTCTGTCCTGATACAGGATTAGCTGATCTATATATGGCCCGATACAGGATTAGCTGATCTATAGATGTCTCTGTCCCGATACAGGATTAGCTGATCTATATATGTCTATGTCCCAATACAGGATTAGCTGATCTATATATGTCCTGATTCAGGATTAGCTGATCTATATATGGCCCGATACAGGATTAGCTGATCTATAGATGTCTCTGTCCTGATACAGGATTAGCTGATCTATATATGTATCTGTCCCGATACAGGATTAGCTGATCTATAGATGTCCTGATACAGGATTAGCTGATCTATACATGTCTCTGTGCTGATACAGGATTAGCTGTTCTATATATGTCTCTGTCCTGATACAGGATTAGCTGATCTATATATGTCTCTGTCCCGATACAGGATTAGCTGATCTATATATGTCTCTGTCCCGATACAGGATTAGCTGATCTATATATGTCTCTGTCCCGATACAGGATTAGCTGATCTATATATGTCTCTGTCCCGATACAGGATTAGCTGATCTATATATGTCCTGATACAGGATTAGCTGATCTATATATGTCTCTGTCCTGATACAGGATTAGCTGATCTATATATGGCCCGATACAGGATTAGCTGATCTATAGATGTCTCTGTCCCGATACAGGATTAGCTGATCTATATATGTCTATGTCCCGATACAGGATTAGCTGATCTATATATGTCCTGATTCAGGATTAGCTGATCTATATATGGCCCGATACAGGATTAGCTGATCTATAGATGTCTCTGTCCGAATACAGGATTAGCTGTTCTATATATGTCTCTGTCCCGATACAGGATTAGCTGATCTATATATGTCCTGATACAGGATTAGCTGATCTATATATGTCTCTGTGCTGATACAGGATTAGCTGTTCTATATATGTCTCTGTCCTGATACAGGATTATGTCTCTGTCCCGATACAGGATTAGCTGATCTATATATGTCTCTGTCCCGATACAGGATTAGCTGATCTATATATGTCTCTGTCCCGATACAGGATTAGCTGATCTATATATGTCTCTGTCCCGATACAGGATTAGCTGATCTATATATGTCCTGATACAGGTTTGGCTGATCTATATATGGCCCGATACAGGATTAGCTGATCTATAGATGTCTCTGTCCCGATACAGGATTAGCTGATCTATATATGTCTATGTCCCAATACAGGATTAGCTGATCTATATATGTCCTGATTCAGGATTAGCTGATCTATATATGGCCCGATACAGGATTAGCTGATCTATAGATGTCTCTGTCCTGATACAGGATTAGCTGATCTATAGATGTCTCTGTCCTGATACAGGATTAGCTGATCTATATATGTCTATGTCCCGATACAGGATTAGCTGATCTATATATGTCTATGTCCCGATACAGGATTAGCTGATCTATATATGTCTCTGTCCCGATACAGGATTAGCTGATCTATATATGTCTCTGTCCCGATACAGGATTAGCTGATCTATATATGTCCTGATACAGGATTAGCTGATCTATATATGTCTCTGTCCTGATACAGGATTAGCTGTTCTATATATGTCTCTGTCCTGATACAGGATTAGCTGATCTATATATGTCTCTGTCCCGATACAGGATTAGCTTATCTATAGATGTCTCTGTCCTGATACAGGATTAGCTGATCTATAGATGTCTCTGGCCTGATACAGGATTAGCTGATCTATTTATGTCTATGTCCCGATACAGGATTAGCTGATCTATATATGTCTATGTCCTGATACAGGATTAGCTGATCTATATATGTCTCTGTCCTGATACAGGATTATCTGATCTATATATGTCTCTGTCCCGATACAGGATTAGCTGATCTATATATGTCTCTGTCCCGATACAGGATTAGCTGATCTATATATGTCCTGATACAGGATTAGCTGATCTATATATGTCTCTGTCCTGATATAGGATTAGCTGATCTATATATGTCTCTGTCCTGATACAGGATTAGCTGATCTATATATGTCTATGTCCTGATACAGGATTAGCTGATCTATATATGTCTCTGTCCTGATACAGGATTAGCTGATCTATATATGTCTCTGTCCTGATACAGGATTAGCTGATCTATATATGTCTCTGTCCAGATACAGGATTAGCTGTTCTATATATGTCTCTGTCCTGATACAGGATTAGCTGATCTATATATGTCTCTGTCCCGATACAGGATTAGCTGATCTATATATGTCTCTGTCCCGATACAGGATTAGCTGATCTATATATGTCTCTGTCCCGATACAGGATTAGCTGATCTATATATGTCTCTGTCCCGATACAGGATTAGCTGATCTATATATGTCCTGATACAGGATTAGCTGATCTATAGATGTCTCTGTCCTGATACAGGATTAGCTGATCTATATATGTCCTGATACAGGATTAGCTGATCTATATATGGCCCGATACAGGATTAGCTGATCTATAGATGTCTATGTCCTGATACAGGATTAGCTGATCTATATATGTCTCTGTCCCGATACAGGATTAGCTGATCTATATATGTCTCTGTCCCGATACAGGATTAGCTGATCTATATATGTCCTGATACAGGATTAGCTGATCTATATATGTCTCTGTCCTGATACAGGATTAGCTGATCTATATATGTCTCTGTCCTGATACAGGATTAGCTGATCTATATATGTCTCTGTCCTGATACAGGATTAGCTGATCTATATATGTCTCTGTCCTGATACAGGATTAGCTGATCTATATATGTCTATGGCCCGATACAGGATTAGCTGATCTATATATGTCCCGATACAGGATTAGCTGATCTATATATGTCTCTGTCCTGATACAGGATTAGCTGATCTATATATGTCTCTGTCCTGATACAGGATTAGCTGATCTATATATGTCCTGATACAGGATTAGCTGATCTATATATGTCTCTGTCCTGATACAGGATTAGCTGATCTACATATGTCTCTGTCCCGATACAGGATTAGCTGATCTATATATGTCTATGTCCTGAACCATGGAGTTACTGTGTGAGGAAACGGGCCTGGGAGATGTCAGTCGGAAAACAAACAGCCATTCTAAAACCATTTAGGTCTCTTGGACTGACATGTTGCACAGGGCAGGGCTCTGTTAGGACTCTAACTCTGAGCTCATTCTGGACTAAGGTCAGGAAGGGATATGACATTGGGCTCTTACTCTGAACTCATTCTGGACTAAGGTCAGGAAGGGATATGACATTGGGCTCTTACTCTGAGCTCATTCTGGAATAAGGTCAGGAAGGGATATGACATTGGGCTCTTACTCTGAGCTCATTCTGGAATAAGGTCAGGAAGGGATATGACATTGGGCTCTTACTCTGAGCTCATTCTGGAATAAGGTCAGGAAGGGATATGACATTGGGCTCTAACTCTGAGCTCATTCTGGACTAAGGTCAGGAAGGGATATGACATTGGGCTCTAACTCTGAGCTCATTCTGGACTAAGGTCAGGAAGGGATATGACATTGGGCTCTAACTCTGAGCTCATTCTGGACTAAGGTCAGGAAGGGATATGACATGGGGCTCTTACTCTGAGCTCATTCTGGACTAAGGTCAGGAAGGGATATGACATTGGGCTCTTACTCTGAACTCATTCTGGACTAAGGTCAGGAAGGGATATGACATTGGGCTCTTACTCTGAGCTCATTCTGGACTAAGGTCAGGAAGGGATATGACATTGGGCTCTTACTCTGAGCTCATTCTGGACTAAGGTCAGGAAGGGATATGACATTGGGCTCTTACTCTGAGCTCATTCTGGACTAAGGTCAGGAAGGGATATGACATTGGGCTCTAACTCTGAGCTCATTCTGGAATAAGGTCTTGAAGGGATATGACATGGGGCTCTTACTCTGAGCTCATTCTGGACTAAGGTCAGGAAGGGATATGACATTGATGATGTCAAAGCTACCGAGTGGCGCAGCCGTCTAAAGGCACTGCATCGCAGTGTTAGAGGCGTCACTACAGACCCTGGTTCGATCCCGGGCGGTATCACAACCGGGCCGTGATCGGGAGTCCCGTAGGGCGGTGCACAATTTGCCCAGCGTCGCCCGGGTTAAGGGAGGGTTTGGCTGGGGTAGGCCGTTCTTTAACTGACTTGCCTAGTTAAATAAAGAATAAAGACAATAGGAGAGACAGAGAACTACACATGGGAGCTAAAGAACTTTTTAAAAGTCATGATACAAAACAACAAACTTAAATAAAGGCTATAGATTTAACATGGCAGCTCGGTCTAAACTCACAGTCACATTCTGATCACATATTCTATTTGTGTGCTGTTGTCATGCATTTTTCATAAACACATCTCTGCTTCGCATCACCTCTAAGCTTTATGAACTATATCTCTCTGACACGTTGTCACCTCCTCGGAGGTGGCAATACAAGAATTCAAATAAAACGTGTTAGCATATGCATCAAAACAAACACACAGCACTTTGTGACAGGCAGGAAGACAGCAGTAGGATCAATAGTTGGTGATTAAGTCACTTTCAGATCACTGTCTTCACACCTTTTAACACTTCAGTAAACTTCCTGTCCTGTAACTTCCTGTCCTTCAGTAACTTCCTGTCCTGTAACTTCCTGTCCTGTAACTTCCTGTCCTTCAGTAACTTCCTGTCCTTCAGTAACTTCCTGTCCTTCAGTAATTTCCTGTCCTTCAGTAACTTCCTGTCCTTCAGTAACTTCCTGTCCTTCAGTAACTTACATATCCTTCAGTAACTTCCTGTCCTGTAACTTCCTGTCCTTCAGTAACTTCCTGTCCTTCATTAACTTCCTGTCCTTCAGTGTCTTCCTGTCATGTAACTTCCTGTCCTTCAGTAACTTCCTGTCCTTCAGTGTCTTCCTGTCATGTAACTTCCTGTCCTTCAGTAACTTCCTAATCAGGTCTATTCCACCAGAGGACGCTTGATGTTATATAGTCCCCAGCACAGCAATGATATCATCCTCATATAGTCCCCAGCACAGATATCATATAGTCCTCATATAGCCCCAGCACAGCTATCATATAGTCCTCATATAGTCCCCAGCACAGATATCATATAGTCCCCAGCACTGCTATCATATAGTCCTCATATAGTCCCCAGCACAGCTATCATATAGTCCCCAGCACTGCTATCATATAGTCCTCATATAGTCCCCAGCACAGATATCATATAGTCCCCAGCACTGCTATCATATAGTCCTCATATAGTCCCCAGCACTGCTATCATATAGTCCTCATATAGTCCCCAGTACAGATATCATATAGTCCCCAGCACAGCTATCATATAGTCCCCAGTACAGATATCATATAGTCCTCATATAGTCCCCAGCACAGCTATCATATAGTCCTCATATAGTCCCCAGCACAGCTATCATATAGGCCTCATATAGTCCCCAGCACAGCTATCATATAGTCCTCATATAGTCCCCAGCACAGATATCATATAGTCCCCAGCACAGCTATCATATAGTCCTCATATAGTCCCCAGCACAGATATCATATAGTCCCCAGCACAGCTATCATATAGTCCTCATATAGTCCCCAGTACAGATGTCATATAGTCCCCATATAGTCCCCAGCACAGATATCATATAGTCCTCATATAGTCCCCAGTACAGATATCATATAGCCCTCATATAGTCCCCAGCACAGATATCATATAGTCCTCAGCACAGCTATCATACAATTCCCAGATCAGCTATCATACAGTCCCCAGAACAGCTATCATATAGTCCTCAGCACATATATCATATAGCCCTCAGCACATATATCATATAGCCCTCATATAGCCCCCAGCACAGCTATCAAATAGAACTCATACAGTCCCCAGAACAGCTATCATATAGCTCTCATATAGCCCCCAGAACAGCTATCATAGAGTCCTCAGCACAGCTATCATACAGTCCTCATATAGTCCTCAGCACAGCTATCATATCGCCCTCATATAGCCCCCAGAACAAGTATCATACGGTCCCCAGGACAGCTATCATATAGCTATCATATAGTACCCAGAACAGCTATCATATAGCTATCATATAGTCCCCAGCACAGCTATCATATAGCTATCATATAGTCCCCAGCACAGCTATCATATAGCCCTCATATAGCCCCCAGCACAGCTATCAAATAGAACTCATACAGTCCGCAGAACAGCTATCATATAGCCCTAATAAAGTCCCCAGATCAGCTTTCATACAGTCTCCAGAACAGCTAACATATAGCCATCATATAGTCCCCAGCACAGGCATCATATAGTCTTCAGCACAGCTATCATATAGCCCTCACATAGTCCCCAGCACTGCTATCATATAGCCCCCAGCACAGATAACATATAGTACCCAGCACAGCTATCATATAGTCCCCAGCACACATATCATACAGTCCTCAGCACAGCTATCATATAGTCCACATATAGTCCCCAGCAGAGCTATCATATAGCCCTCAAATAGTCCCCAAAACAGCTATCATATAGTCCCAAGCACAGCTATTATATAGCCCTCATATTGTCCCCAGCACAGCTATCATATAGTCCCCAGCACAGCTATCATATAGTCCTCATATAGTCCCCAGCACAGCTATCATATAGTCCTCATATAGCCCCCAACACAGCTATCATATAGTCCCCAGCACAGCTATCATACAGTCCTCATATAGCCCCCAGCACAGCTATGATATAGTCCTCATATAGCCCCCAGCACAGCTATCATATAGTCCTCATATAGCCCCCCAGCACAGCTATCATATAGTCCCCAGCACAGCTATTATATAGCCCTCATATAGTCGAGCACTGCTATCATATAGTCCTCATATAGTCCCCAGTACAGATATTATATAGCCCTCATATAGCCCCAAACACAGCTATCATATAGTCCCCATATAGCCCCCAACACAGCTATCATATAGTCCCCAGCACAGCTATCATATAGTCTCCAGCACAGCTATCATATAGTCCTCATATAGTCCCCAACACAGCTATCATATAGTCCCCAGCACAGCGATCATACAGTCCTCATATAGCCCCCAGCACAGCTATGATATAGTCCCCAGCACAGATATCATATAGTCCTCATATAGTCCCCAGCACAGCTATCATATAGTCCTCATATTGTCCCCAGCACAGCTATCATACAGTCCTCATATAGCCCCAGCACAGCTATGATATAGTCCCCAGCACAGATATCATATAGTCCTCATATAGTCCCCAACACAGCTATCATATAGTCCCCAGCACAGCTATCATACAGTCCTCATATAGCCCCCAGCACAGCTATGATATAGTCCCCAGCACAGATATCATATAGTCCTCATATAGTCCCCAGCACAGCTATCATATAGTCCTCATATAGTCCCCAGCACAGATATCATATAGTCCTCATATAGTCCCAGCACAGATATCATATAGTCCCCATATAGTCCCCAGTACAGATATCATATAGTCTCATATAGTCCCCAGCACAGCTATCATATAGTCCCAGCACAGCTATCATATAGTCCTCATATAGTCCCAGCACTGCTATCATATAGTCCTCATATAGTCCCCAGTACAGCTATCATATAGTCCCTGGCACTGCTATCATATAGTCCTCATATAGTCCCCAGCACAGCTATCATATAGTCCTCATATAGCCCCCAGCACTGCTATCATATAGTCCCCAGCATAGCTATCATACAGTCCACGGCACTGCTATCATATAGTCCCCAGCACTGCTATCATATAGTCCTCATATAGTCCCCAGCACAGATATCATATAGTCCCCAGCACTGCTATCATATAGTCCTCATATAGTCCCCAGCACAGATACCATATAGTCCCCAGCACAGCTATCATATAGTCCTCATATAGTCCCCCACAGCTATCATATAGTCCTCATATAGTCCCCAGCACAGCTATCACATAGTCCTCATATAGCCCCCCAGAACAGCTGTCATATAGTCCCCAGCACAGCTA
>NW_027038609.1:5000-15000 GCF_034236695.1 Oncorhynchus nerka
CCCTTCCCCATCTATACCCCACCCTATGTAGAGGACAATATTACCCTTCCCCATATATACCCTATGTAGAGGACAATGTTACCCCCCCATCTATCCCCCACCCTATGTACCCTGTCGCAGGACATACCCTTCATCTATATCTATGTAGAGGATAATATTACCCTTCCCCCATCTATACCCCACCCTATGTAGAGGATAATATTACCCTTCCCCATCTATACCCACCCTATGTAGAGGACAATATTACCCTTCCCCATCTATACCCCACCCTATGTAGAGGACAATATTACCCTTCCCCATCTATACCCCACCTTATCTATGTAGAGGATAATATTACCCTTCCCCCATCTATACCCCACCCTATGTAGAGGACAATATTACCCTTCCCCATCTATACCCCACCTATGTAGAGGACAATATTACCCTTCCCCATCTATACCCACCCTATGTAGAGGATAATATTACCTTCCCCATCTATACCCCACCCTATGTAGAGGACAATATTACCCTTCCCCATCTATACCCCACCCTATGTAGAGGACAATATTATTCTTCCCCATCTATACCCATCTTATCTAGAGAGGACAATGTGCCCTTCCCCCATCTATACCCCACCCTATGTAGAGGATAATATTACCCTTCCCCATCTATACCCCACCCTATGTGAGGACAATATTGCCCTTCCCCCATCTATACCCCATCTTACCCTATGTAGAGGACAATATTACCCTTCCCCATCTATACCCCACCCTATGTAGAGGATAATATTACCTTCCCCATCTATACCCCACCCCTATGTAGAGGGACCCTTCCCCCATATACCCCACCCTATGTTATTCCCCTTCCCCATCTATACCCCATCTTATCTATGTAGAGGACAATATTACCCTTCCCCATCTATACCCCACCCTATGTAGAGGATAATATTCCCCTTCCCCATCTATACCCCACCCTATGTAGAGGGACAATATTACCCTTCCCTATGTGGGGATAATATTCCCTCCCATCTATACCCCACCCTATGTAGAGGATAATATTACCCTTCCCCCATCTATACCCCCACCCTATGTAGAGGACAATATTATCAATGCCCCACCTTCCCCATCTATACCCCACCCTATGTAGAGGACAATATGCCTTCCCCATCTATACCCCACCCTATGTAGAGGACAATATTACCCTTCCCCATCTATACCCCACCCTATGTAGAGGACAATATTACCCCTTCCCCATCTATACCCTATGTAGAGAGACAATATTACCCTTCCCCATCTATGCCCCACCCTATGTGAGGGATAATATTACCCTTCCCCATCTATACCCCATCTTATCTATGTAGAGGATAATATTACCCTTCCCCCATCTATACCCCACCCTATGTAGAGGAAAATATTACCCTTCCCCATCTATACCCCACCCTATGTAGAGGAAAATATTACCCTTCCCCATCTATACCCCACCCTATGTAGAGGAAAAGGAAACATATTAATTCAAACTGCACCTCCTCCTTGACACAAATACCAGTAACAGGAATTGACCAGGTTCCTTCTCCATTTCCTGTCTCTGTTGTCAGGTGACATCAGGAGTTGGACAATGTGTGTTCTCTTGCCTACGGAAATCATTTGGCCACATGATTTGAACCAAAAACGACAGGTTTGTTTCTCTGCAAAAAAAAAACAAGTTTTGTTTTTGTTGTGAATCATGAAAGTCACATTGGCTGTCATAATGCATGTAGATGACTTTTGTATTCTTTTCCAGATGGCATCCTAACTTCATATTCATTCACATGCTATGGAACACAGACATGTTATGCTGCAAGGGGCAGCAGTCAGAACAGAGTGTTATATGGTGAGGTTTTGTATGGATAGGAACACACAACCTCACTATGTGTCTATAATTAGACCTGGTTTGTCCACAGAGGGTCTACAGAGTGATAGGAATGTCTTTGCAGTTTCTACTTTATCTGTATATCTAATGTATGTTGGGAGATAGCTGAGCTGTACTTTCAGGGGTGAGAAGATGCTCTGAGTCTGGTCTGAGTGGATGTCTTATTCACCACTAGATGAGGGCGGAAAATGTTACCTCTCTCTCTCTCTCTCTCTCTCTCTCTCTCTCTCTCTCCCTCTCTCTCTCTCTCTCTCTCTCTCTCTTCCATTCTCTCCTCTCTCTCTCTCCTCTCTCCATCTCTCTCTCTCCTCTCCTCTCTCTCTCTCTCTCCTCTCTCTCTCTCCCTCTCTCTGTCTCTCTGTCTCTCTCTCTCCTCCCTCCCCTCCTCCCTCCTCCCTCCCTCTTGTTCCCTCCACCTGTTGGACTATTGTCCGTCCACTCTGGGTTCAGAGACAGGAAACAAGCTGCTCTGACCAGTCCCATGTTCCACCGAAGAGAGGAAACGGTGGAGTGGAATTATCCCAGGTTGCTAAGGAACGATGGCCCTGGAAATGCCACAGAAATGGGATGGCCCACAACACACAGTTATCGCACGATTACCTGGCTTGTAGGACCAATGCCCCAGGTCTGAGATGTGACACAGTAAAACCCACCATATTCCAAGAAATATTTACTCAACTGGACTCTAAATGGGTTTGCAGGCAGCGTTTCTCAGAACATAGAGAGCTCAACCATGGCCTCCCTAGCCCATTTCTAATGGGATGTGATTGGTAAATTAACACTGTTCCTATTTAACGACCACCGACTCCAGATGTTGAACTAACAGAAATGCTGATGGGACAGACATCTAAAGGCAACAACTATTTCCCTTTCTCTTAGTAGACTGACATGTTTCATCCTCCAATAATTCTTCAGAACTTTTATTCAAATGTTTAGGCTACTTTATATTCTCTCTATATATACTGTGTAAATATATATATACATTATATGCATTATTTCCCTCACATGACCAGATGGATTAGTCTTGCAGTTGTAGTACATTGGAGTCCCTCAATGGACATGACCAGATGGATTAGTCCCTCCTCACTACATGACCACAGAGGCATCAGATGGATTAGTCTCTCACTATCATGACCAGATGGGACTAGTCCCTCACTACATGACCAGATGGATTAGTCTCTCACTAGATGGATTAGTCCTCACCATGACCAGATGGATTAGTCCCTCACTACATGACCAGGTGGATTAGTCCCTCACTACATGACCAGATGGATTAGTCCCCATTATGAGGCATCAGATGATTAGTCCCTCACTACATGACCAGATGGATTAGTCCCTCATAACCAGATGGATCATGACCAGATGGATTAGTCCCTCACTACATGACCAGATGGATTAGTCCCTCACTACATGACCAGATGATTAGTCCCTCAGATGGATTAGTCCCCACTACATGACCAGATGGATTAGTCCCTCACTACATGACCAGATGGATTAGTCCTCACTCATGACCAGATGGATTAGTCCCTCACTACATGACCAGATGGATTAGTCCCCCATACATAACCAGATGGATTAGTCCCCCATTATGACGCATCAGATGGATTAGTCCCTCACTACATGACCAGATGGATTAGTCCCTCACTACATAAGCAGATGGATTAGACCCTCACTACATGACCAGATGGACTAGTCCCTCACTACATGACCAGATTGATTAGTCCCTCACTACATGACCAGATGGATTAGTCGCTCACTATATGACCAGATGGATTAGTCCCTCACTACATGACCAGATGGATTAGTCCCCCATTATGAGGCATCAGATGGATTAGTCTCTCACTACATGACCAGATGGATTAGTCCCCCATTATGAGGCATCAGATGGATTAGTCCCTCACTACATGACCAGATGGATTAGTCCCTCACTACATGACCAGATGGATTAGTCCCTCACTACCATGACCAGGTGGATTAGTCCCTCACTACCATAACCAGATGGATTAGTCCCCCATTATGACGCATCAGATGGATTAGTCCCTCACTACATGACCAGATGGATTAGTCCCTCACTATCATGACCAGATGGATTAGTCCCTCACTACCATAACCAGATGGATTAGTCCCCCATTATGATGCAGCAGATGGATTAGTCCCCCATTATGATGCATCAGATGGATTAGTCCCCCATTATGATGCAGCAGATGGATTAGTCCCCCATTATGATGCAGCAGATGGATTAGTCCCCCATTATGATGCATCAGATGGATTAGTCACCCATTATGATGCATCAGATGGATTAGTTCCCCATTATGATGCCTCAGATGGATTAGTCCCCCATTACGATGCAGCAGATGGATTAGTCCACCATTATGATGCACCAGATGATACTAATAAAACTTGCTGCAGGTTCACAGTCCCTGCTAATCTCTCTTTGTAATGACGTGAATGAGCTGAGTGATAGCAAACCAACACAGGGTACGTTGTTGTGGGTACGTTGTTGTGTTATTGTGTTAAGCCGACAGGCATCATATTGCATAACATCCCAACGTTCCCCTCAAAATCTTATTCCCTTGTGGATTGTTAAGAGTCCCCTGTCATCCTTCCTACTTTGATCTGGTTCCAGGTCTGACACTAATATATACATCCTCTCCTCTACGTTACAGAGGCTTCCTACACGTTGTTAGGGGCTGCAGCCCTAAAGGCTCCTTACTCCCTTTATAGTGCACTACTTTCAACAGGGGACCATAGGGCCCTGGTCATAAGGAGTGCACTATATAGGGAATAGGGTGCCGTTTGGGACGAAGCCAGGGGGATCGGCTGAGCTCTCTAAATTAAAGCTGGAGGGTGGCGAGGGTGTTCTGCAGCTTACCAAACACAGTCGGCTCAGCCCTGTCAGTCTGTCACATAGGACTCAATGTTGGACAGACAGCTTGGTAATAGTCACATTTGCTGACAAGACAAGCACCTCAGGTTTGGGAAAAATAAAGTTTATTTTGTGATTTTTTTTGCATCAGGAACTTTTTTATGTAACTTCTAAAACAGGTAAATCATCAGAATAATATTAACACATATCAGACACACATGGCAACACAGAGACACATGGTAACACAGAGACCCATGGTAACACAGACACACATGATAACACAGAGACCCATGGCAACACAGAGACACATGGTAACACAGAGACACATGGCAACACAGACACACATGGCACAGAGACACATGAACACAGACACACATGGTAACACAGAGACACATGGTAACACAGACACACATGGCAACACAGAGACACATGGTAACACAGAGACACATGGTAACACAGACACATGGTAACACATGGCAACACAGAGAACACATGGTAACACAGAGACACATGGCAACACAGACACACATGGCAACACAGAGACACATGGCAACACAGAGAACACAGACACACATGGCAACACAGAACACATGGAACACAGAGACACATGGTAACACAGACACACATGGCAACACAGACACACATGGCAACACAGAGACACATGGCAACACAGACACACATGGCAACATAGAGACACATGGACATGGTAACACAGAGACACATGGCAACACAGACACACATGGCAACACAGAGACACATGGCAACACAGAGACACATGGTAACACAGAGACACATGGTAACACAGAGACACATGGCAACACAGAGACACATGGTAACACAGAGACACATGGTAACACAGACACACATGGCAACACAGACACACATGGTAACACAGAGACACCTGGTAACACAGAGACACATGGCAACACAGACACACATGGCAACATAGAGACACATGGCAACACAGAGACACATGGTAACACAGAGACCCATGGCAACACAGACACACATGGTAACACAGAGACACATGGTAACACAGAGACACATGGTAACACAGAGACACATGGCAACATAGAGACACATGGTAACACAGAGACCCATGGCAACACAGAGACACATGGCAACATAGAGACACATGGAAACACAGAGACACATGGTAACACAGAGACACATGGCAACACAGACACACATGGCAACACAGAGACACATGGCAACACAGAGACACATGGTAACACAGAGACACATGGCAACATAGAGACACATGGCAACATAGAGACACATGGCAACACAGACACACATGGCAACACAGACACACATGGCAACATAGAGACACATGGCAACACAGAGACACATGGTAACACAGAGACCCATGGCAACACAGACACACATGGTAACACAGAGACACATGGTAACACAGAGACACATGGTAACACAGAGACACATGGCAACATAGAGACACATGGTAACACAGAGACCCATGGCAACACAGAGACACATGGCAACATAGAGACACATGGAAACACAGAGACACATGGTAACACAGAGACACATGGCAACACAGACACACATGGCAACACAGAGACACATGGCAACACAGACACACATGGCAACACAGAGACACATGGCAACACAGAGACACATGGCAACATAGAGACACATGGAAACACAGAGACACATGGTAACACAGAGACACATGGCAACACAGACACACATGGTAACACAGAGACACATGGCAACATAGAGACACATGGTAACACAGAGACACATGGCAACATAGAGACACATGGCAACATAGAGACACATGGCAACACAGACACACTTGGCAACATTGTATTGTATCCGCTGTATTGTATTGTTCATACAGACTAACCAGGGCTGTATTGTATTGTTCATACAGACTAACCAGGGCTGTATTGTATTGTTCATACAGACTAACCAGGGCTGTATTGTATTGTTCATACAGACTAACCAGGGCTGTATTGTATTGTTCATACAGACTAACCAGGGCTGTATTGTATTGTTCATACAGACTAACCAGGGCTGTATTGTATTGTTCATACAGACTAACCAGGGCTGTATGAGTTGCTGTTGGTCCATTTGGTCTCCCCCCTCCCCCATATGATCGTTGGAGGCTAACCTCCCCATCTCACACTGTCTGAGTGGGAGAGGGTTCCCCTCTGGGCAGCGCACACACACACACACACACACGCACGCACGCACGCACGCACGCACGCACGCACGCACGCACGCACGCACACACGCACACACGCAGGAGCCTCTGGGTGTGAAAGCCTGGCTGCTTCCCTCACCCCAACACATTCACATGATGCTGTGACATTTCAGGCCCTCTGTGGATAATGCTTCTGCAATGTCTGACGGGGGGTATGTGTGTGCGTGCACATGTGTGTGTACGTGTGTTTGTGTGCGTGTGCGTTTGTGCATGTGTGTGTGTGTGTGCAAGTGAATTTCTGCGATGTGTGTGTGTCTGCGCATGCATGTGTGTAAACGACTTTGTACCTATCATGTTTACAGAATGTGACAAGCTAATCTATAAAAGACATCAACCAACGTGGAAAAAGAAATGTTCAGTCAATGGGGTGGAATTCTACTGCCTGGCTTTGAGTCGAAAAAATGGTATTTTCTGAAACATGTGACGGAAATGACAGATCCAGGTCAGAGACCCAACTCCAGGAAGAACTGTGACAATTTGTCTCGAAACGGTAACAAGTACTCTCTAAAATAAAGAATGATATATTTTATATACGTTTATTATTTGTCTTACGTAAGTGACACAAACCATGTTGTAAATCGTAAATTGCTTGTAAATTGCACATCTGAAACTAGATTTTATTTACAGTAATAGACTGTGTATTTTGCCAGCAGATGCATAGGGGGGACAAGTCACTGTAACTAAGTGTGTCATCTGCTTGCAGATGCTGTTATGAATTGTCACACAGTTGTTGAGTCTCATCTGGTTATGCCTGTGGGTTGTGACCACTGGTTCTTCTGTAATGACTGAGTCCATTCTGTCAACACTGTATAGAGCTTGGCTTCTGCTTGATAATACAACCAACTGAAAGCCCGGTGTAAGGTCTGGGGGGAGGGGTGGAGGGTGTAGAGGGTGTGGAGGAGTGGAGGGGTGGAGGGTGTAGAGGGTGTGGAGGAGTGGAGGGGTGGAGGACTGGAGGGTGTGGAGGGGTGGAGGGGTAGAGGGTGTGGATGGGTGGAGGGTGGGAGGGGTGGAGGGGGTGGAGGGTGGAGGAGTGGAGGGGGTGGAGGAGTGGAGGAGGGGAGGAGTGGAGGTGTGGAGGGTGTGGAGGGGTGGAGGGGTGGAGGGTGCAGAGGGTGGAGGTGGAGGGGTGGCGGGGTGGAGGAGTGGAAGGTGTGGAGGGGTGGAGGTGGAGGGAGGGAGGAGTGGAGGTATGGAGGGGGTGGAGGGGAGGGGAGGAGTGGAGGTGTGGAGGGTGTGGAGGGTGGAGGTGTAGAGGGTGGAGAAGTGGAGGTGGAGGTGTGGAGGGTGTGTAGGGTGGAGGTGTGGAGGTGTGTAGGGGTGGAGAGGTGGAGGGTGTGTAGGGGTGGAAGTGTGGAGGGTGTGTAGGGGTGGAGGTTGTGTAGGGGTGGAGAAGTGGAGGGGTGGAGGTGTGGAGGGTGTGGAGGGTGTGTAGGGGTGGAGGTGTGGAGGGTGTGTAGGGGTGGAGAGGTGGAGGGTGTGTAGGGGTGGAGGTGTGGAGGGGCAGATGTGTGGAGGAGTGGAGGATGTGTACAGTTTAGCTGCATTACAAATGCACTACATTACAAATGCACTACATTACAAATGCACTGTTGTGCACTACTTTTCTTTTAATTTTAAAATAATCCTGCAGCAACAGGAAATGTGAAATATTATGTGTATTATAATTTTAAAAAATGTTTTTTATTTTATTTTAATTTTACCCCTTTTTCTCCCCAATTTCGTGGTATCCAATTGTTTTTTAGTAGCTACTATGCACAAAGTAGATGTCCTAACCAACTTGCCAAAACTATAGTTAGTTAACAAGAAATTTGTGGAGTGATTGAAAAGCGAGTTTTAATGACTACAACCTAAGTGTATGTAAACTAGTTTTAATGACTCCAACCTAAGTGTATGTAAACTAGTTTTAATGATAGAAGGGGTTGACTCATTAGGAACTGGAGGTAATGCTAGAAGGTGTTGACTCATTAGGAACTGGAGGTAAACACTAGAAGGTGTTGTTGACTCATTAGGAACTGGAGGTAATGCTAGAAGGTGTTGACTCATTAGGGACTGGAGGTAATGCTAGAAGGTGTTGACTCATTAGGAACTGGAGGTAAACACTAGAAGGGGTTGACTCATTAGGAACTGGAGGTAATGCTAGAAGGTGTTGACTCATTAGGAACTAGAAGGGTTGACTCATTAGGTAAATGCTAGAAGGTGTTATTAGGAACTGGAGGTAACACTAGAAGGGGTTGACTCATTAGGAACTGGAGGTAAACACTAGAAGGGGTTGACTCATTAGGAACTGGAGGTAAACACTAGAAGGGGTTGACTCATTAGGAACTGGAGGTAATGCTAGAAGGTGTTATTAGGAACTGGAGGTAACACTAGAAGGGGTTGACTCATTAGGAACTGGAGGTAATGCTAGAAGGTGTTATTAGGAACTGGAGGTAACACTAGAAGGGGTTGACTCATTAGGAACTGGAGGTAACACTAGAAGGTGTTGACTCATTAGGAACTGGAGGTAATGCTAGAAGGTGTTGACTCATTAGGAACTGGAGGTAATGCTAGAAGGTGTTGTTGACTCATTAGGAACTGGAGGTAATGCTCGAAGGTGTTGTTGACTCATTAGGAACTGGAGGTAATGCTAGAAGGGGTTGACTCATTAGGAACTGGAGGTAATGCTAGAAGGTGTTGTTGACTCATTAGGAACTGGAGGTAATGCTCGAAGGTGTTGTTGACTCATTAGGAACTGGAGGTAATGCTAGAAGGTGTTGACTCATTAGGAACTGGAGGTAATGCTAGAAGGTGTTGACTCATTAGGAACTGGAGGTAACACTAGAAGGTGTTGACTCATTAGGAACTGGAGGTAACACTAGAAGGTGTTGTTGACTCATTAGGAACTGGAGGTAACACTAGAAGGTGTTGACTCATTAGGAACTGGAGGTAATGCTAGAAGGTGTTGACTCATTAGGAACTGGAGGTAATGCTAGAAGGTGTTGACTCATTAGGAACTGGAGGTAATGCTAGAAGGT